>NC_090324.1:134559997-134859377 GCF_040869045.1 Eurosta solidaginis
ACCTTCCGGCATCATTTCTGGATGGTTTTCGGTATCCGTCCGGGAACCCATCGGGGTCATTTCGGGACTTTTTTCGGGATCATTTGGGGTCCCTTCCGGTATCATTTCTGGATGATTTTCGGGATCTGTCCAGGATCCCGTCAGAGTCATTTCGGGATCACTTGAGGACCTTTCCGGCATCATTTCTGTATAGTTTTCGGGATCCGTACGGGATCCCGCCGGGGTCATTTCGGGACTATTTCGGGATCATTTGGGGTACCTTCCTGCATCATTTCTGGATGATTTTCGGGATCTGTCCGGGATCCCGCCAGATTTATTTCGGGACCTTTTCTCGACTCTTACGGGATCATTTTGGGACTCTTTCGCCATAATTTCTGGATGGTTTTCGGCATCCGTTCTAGATCCCGACGGGTTAATTTCGGGACTATTTCGGGATCATTTTGGGGTACCAACCGGCACCATTTCTGGATGGTTTTCTGTATCCGTCCGGGGTCCCGTCCGGGCTATTCGGGTCTTTTTCGGGATCATTTGGGGTACCCACCGGCATCATTTCTGGATGTTTTTCGGTCCGGGATCCCGTCGGGGTCATTTCGGAAATTTTCGGGATCATTTGGGGTCCCTTCCGGCATCATTTCTGGATGATTTTCGGGATCTGTCCGGATCCCGCCAGATTTATTTCGGGACCTTTTCTCGACTCTTACGGGATCATTTTGGGACCCTTTCGCCATAATTTCTGGATGGTTTTCGGGATCCGTTCGGGATCCCGACCGGGTCATTTTGGGACTATTTCGGGATCATTTTGGGGTACCCACCGGCACCATTTCTGGATGGTTTTCGGTATCCGTCCGGGATCCCAGCGAGGTCATTTAGGGACTATTTCGGGATCATTTGGGGTACCTTCCGGCATCATTTCTGGATGGTTTTCGGTATCCGTCCGGGAACCCTTCGGGGTCATTTCGGGACTTTTTTCGAGATCATTTGGGGTCCCTTCCGGCATCATTTCTGATGATTTTCGGGATCTGTCCGGGATCCCGTCAGAGTTATTTCGGGACTTTTTCTTCAACTCTTAAGGGATCATTTGGGGACCCTTTCGCCAAAATTTCTGGATGGTTTTCGGGATCCGTCCGGGTTCCCATCAGAGTCATTTCGGGATAACTTGAGGACCTTTCCGGCATCATTTCCGGACAGTTTTCAGGATCCGTCCGGGATCCCGTCAGGGTCATTTCGGGACTAATTCGGGATCATTTTGGGGTACCCACCGGCATCATTTCTGGATGGTTTACGGTATCCGTCCGGAATCCCGTCGGGGTCATTTCGGAAGTTTTCGGGATCATATGGGGTCCCTTCAGGCATGTTTTCTGGATGGTTTTCGGGATCCCGTCGGGGTAAATTCGAGACTTTTTCCGGTGTATTTGGGGTCCCTCCCGGCATCATTTCTGGATTATTTTCGGGATCTGTTAGGTATCCCGTCAGAGTTATTTCGAGACATTTTCGGGACTCTTTCGGAGTGATTTTGAGACCCTTCCGAGATAATTTCAGTATGATTTTCGGGATCTGTCCGACATCCTGTCGGAGTTTTTTCGGCACTTTTTCCGGGCTATTTCGGGATCATTTGCGGACCTTTCAGACATAAATTCTGGATGGTTTTCGATATCCCGTCGGAGTTATTTCGGGATAACTTTGGGACCATTTCGGGAAAATTTCTGAATGATTTCCGGGATTCGTCCGGGATCCCGTCGAAGTTATTCCGGGACTTTTCCGGGATCATTTGGGGATGCCTTATTGATTTCTGGATGGTTTTCGGGATCATGTCAGGGTCATTTCGGGACTTTCGCGGGACTATTTCGAGATCATTTGGAGAACCTTCCGGCATTATTTCGGTATGGTTTTCAGGATCCATACGGAATCTCGTCAGCGTACTTGCTGAACTTTTTCAGGGCTATATCAGGTTCCGGCAAAAACATTTCGGGACTTTTTTGGGAGTATTTGGGGATCATTTGAGGATACTTTCTGAGGAATAATTTCTGGATGGTTTTCGGGATCCCTCCAGGGTCCCGTCAGTATAATTTTGGGACCCCTGCTGTTTAATTTCTGGATGATTTTCGACCATTTTCCGGGATCCCGTCGGCATCATTTCGTTACTATTTTGGTATCATTTCGGAACCTTTCCGGGATCATTTTAGGTCTCTTCGCAACCGGTGGTTCAGCGCCCATGCCTTTTTAAATTATGATCTTTTATGGCCATGGATTTTCTGCAAATTATTCGTAATTAAAACTCAGTATGTTTTATTTTTAATATCTATTTTAATATCTATTTTTAATATCTAACACAGCTTTTTCGTTCTATTTTTGAGTTTTTTAAATGCATCCTGTAACGAATTGTTATAACTATAATTACACTTTTTGTAATATTTTAACCAACTATATACCCGAAAAAGCAACACTATTTTCATTTAAGAACTAAGGCCCACTCCCTTTTAAAATACTCATTAACACCTTTCATTTGATACCCATATCGTACAAACAAATTCTAAGGTCACCCCTGGTCCACCTTTATGGCGATATCTCGAAAAGGCGTCTACCTATAGAACTAAGGCCCACGCACTTTTAAAATACCCATTAACACCTTTCATTTGATACCCATATCGTACAAACAAATTATAGAGTCACCCCTGGTCCACCTTCATGGCGATATCTCAAAAAGGCGTCCACCCATAGAACTAAGGCCCACTCCCTTTTAAATTACTCATTAGCACAGTTCGTTTGATACCCATATTGTACAAACGCATTCTAGAGTCACCCCTGGTCCACATTTATGGCGATATCTTGAAAAGGCGTCCACCTATAGAACTAAGGTCCACTCCCTTTTAAAATATTCATTAACACCTTTCATTTGATACCCATATCGTAAAAACAAATTCTAGAGTCACCCCTGGTGCACCTTTATGACGATATCTCGAAAAGGCGTCCACCTAGAGAACTAAGGCCCACTCCCTTTTAAAATACTCATTATCACCTTTCAACCCTGGTCCACCTTTATAACTATATCTCGAAAAGGCGTCCTCCTATGGAACTAAGGCCCACTCCCTTTTAAAATACTCATTAACATCTTTCATTTGATACCCATATCATACAAACAAATTCTAAAGTCACCCCTGGTCCACCTTTATGGCGATATCTCGAAAAGGCGTCCACCTATAGAACTAAGGCGCACGCGCTTTTAAAATACTCATTAACACCTTTCATTGGATACCCATATCGTACAAACAAATTTTAGAGTCACCCCTGGTCCACCTTTATGGCGATATCTCGAAAAGGCGTCCACCTATAGAACTGAGGCCAGCTCCCTTTTAAAATACTCATTAACACCTTTCTTTTGATACCCATATCGTACAAACAAATTCTAGAGTCACCCCTGGTCCACCTTTTAGCGATATCTCGAAACGGCGTCCACCTATAGAACTGAGCCCACGCCTTTTAAAATTCTCATTAACATCTTTCATTTGATACCCATATCATACAAACAAATTCTAAAGTCACCCCTGGTCCACCTTTATGGCGATATCTCGAAAAGGCGTCCACCTATAGAACTAAGGCGCACGCGCTTTTAAAATACTCATTAACACCTTTCATTGGATACCCATATCGTACAAACAAATTTTAGAGTCACCCCTGGTCCACCTTTATGGCGATATCTCGAAAAGGCGTCCACCTATAGAACTAAGGCCAGCTCCCTTTTAAAATACTCATTAACACCTTTCTTTTGATACCCATATCGTACAAACGCATTCTAGAGTCACCCCTGGTCCACATTTATGGCGATATTTCGAAAAGGCGACCACCTATAGAACTAAGGCCCACTCCCTTTTAAAATACTCATTAACACCATTCGTTTGATGCCCATATTGTACAAACAAATTCTAGAGTCACCCCTGGTCCACCTTTTAGCGATATCTCGAAACGGCGTCCACCTATAGAACTGAGCCCACGCCTTTTAAAATTCTCATTAACATCTTTCATTTGATACCCATATCGTAAAAACAAATTCTAGAGTCACCCCTGGTGCACCTTTATGACGATATCTCGAAAAGGCGTCCACCTAGAGAACTAAGGCCCACTCCCTTTTAAAATACTCATTATCACCTTTCAACCCTGGTCCACCTTTATAACTATATCTCGAAAAGGCGTCCACCTATAGAATTAAGGCCCACTCCCTTTTAAAATACGCATTAACACCTTTCGTTTGACACCCATATTGTACAAACGCATTCTAGAGTCACCCCTGGTACATCTTTATGGCGATATCTCGAAAAGGCGTCCACCTATAGAACTAAGGCGCACGCGCTTTTAAAATACTCATTAACACCTTTCATTGGATACCCATATCGTACAAACAAATTTTAGAGTCACCCCTGGTCCACCTTTATGGCGATATCTCGAAAAGGCGTCCACCTATATAACTAAGGCCAGCTCCCTTTTAAAATACTCATTAACACCTTTCTTTTGATACCCATATCGTACAAACAAATTCTAGAGTCACCCCTGGTCCACCTTTTAGCGATATCTCGAAACGGCGTCCACCTATAGAACTGAGCCCACGCCTTTTAAAATTCTCATTAACATCTTTCATTTGATACCCATATCGTACAAACAAATTCTAGAGTCAGCCCTGGTCCACCTTTATGGCGATATCCCTAAACGGCGTCCACCTATAGAACTATGGCCCACTCCCCCTTAAAATACTCTTTAATACCTTCCATTTGATACACATGTCATACAAACACATTCCAGGGTTACCCTAGTTTAATTTTCGTACATGGTGATTTTCCCTTATTTTGTCTCCATAGCTCTCAGCTGAGTATGTAATATTCGGTTACACCCGAACTTAGCCTTCCTTACTTGTTTTTCTTTCATTTACAATTTTTTTAGTAAATTCTGCCTTCTTTCTCATTACATAATTTTTTTATATTTTTATTTTATTTTTTATGAGGGTATCCTCTATTCTATTCGAAATTTTCGTTTTGTGTCACACTTATATATTACATATACTTATACAAAATTAAACTCGGTAAAGCGCCGATTGCAGACCTATCGAGTGGCGTGAAATAGGCTAAATTCTTTTAGCACATTTCTTCGTTTTTAACTAAAAGTTCGTGTTTTTTGAATTATGACACTATTGAAGTAAATGGGCGATATATGTATATGTAGTTTATATGGGTGATATAGGCCTACTGGGGAACCGAGGAACCAAAATTAACTTCGTTAGCGCGCCAACGGGGACCTCCCGGGTGGTGTAGAAAAAGCTATTTTTCAATCCAATTTAAAGTAATTCGGGAGAAAAGGCTTTGAAGAGATTTACAAGGTATAATCGAAACAGCTGTCGCCTTGTCCGTCCTGATGTCACGTTGTTTAAATTTTTCCCAAATTATTAAATAAATTAAAGTAATTTCACCATAATTCTATGTCAATTTTATTTGACTTTACATATTTTTTATATTTTTGTTTAAGGAGCTCCATACCAAAACGTTATAATCACATTTGAAAATTTTGTAGAAAATTAAGAAAATACAATCAAAAAGTACAACGTCTTAGATCAAATTCAAAATTTTAATGAAAAATGTAAGTAAGTTATACTAATTTCACACAGACGGCTTATTGAATAATAAAGGCAATTTTCTACATTAAGACGCTTATTGAGCTCAATCTTCTCTACAAAATTCGAAGCAAATGTCATTGTCTGCATGGCAGAACGATACAAGGTGGCCGCATCGAACAGCTGATTATAACCTTTTTTTGATACATCAACTACCGGCGCAGTACGATTTTGACATTTGTCCATCGAATTTACAAGTCCATGGAATTTTTTTTGTTTGTAGGTATGTCACCATGCTCCCACCTTGTATCGTTCCGCCATGATTGTCTGCTCCTCCTTCATACTAATCGAGCAGTTACTTCTGTGTGAAAGCAAAAAATTTACGATTTCATTAGCAGGTGAAATGAGATCATTAAGTTTCTGTGTGAAAACAGTATTAGACCATTTTGCCATATTTCCACTCACTGCTTAACTATTAACGCATTATTGCACTACCCCAAACACTGGATGCTTAGGCTCAGTTGAAAAAAATACAAGTTGATCGAATTTCGACCACAGGCGATACTAGTGTAATATCTAATCTAATATATCTAATCTAATATCTAATATCTAATATATATTATAAATGGGAAAGTTTGGATGTTTGTATGTTTGAATGTTTGTATGTTTGTCCAGACCTTTGTCTTTGTGACTCAATCACGCAAGAACGGCTGGACCGATTTGGATGAAATTTGGCACACATATGGCCAATAGTCTAGAAGGATCTAGTAGCTATATTTTTTTGAAAAGGGGGGAGCTCCCACCCCCTAGGAACAGTTATAATTTAATTATTGTATTTTTTCGTCTTTGTGACTGAGTCGCGCCAGGAGCTCCCCACCCCCTAGGAACAGTTATAATTTAATTATTGTATTTTTTCGTCTTTGTGACTGAGTCGCGCCAGAACGGTTACATAGATTTGAATGAAATTTGGGACACGGACAATAGTCTACTAGAAAAATTTTTTTCGGCCATGGAAAGGGGGGTGGCGGTCCCACGACCCCTTCGAACAATTACTTTTTAATAATTTTTACACATTACAACTTTACGTATACGGGCCTTCACCAATATTACAGACTCAATGGATGAAATAAGTCGAGGGCTTACAAACCGAGCAGTGACAACCTCCGTTCCTCTTTCCCCCTTCTCTACTCTCTGGTGTAAAATGTATAAATAGTTAAAATCAATATAAATGTTCTCCTAAATCAATAATTTTTGGTATCTGGCTCACGCAGATCGAGATCTAAACTATTTTGGAAAAACGATCGGTGGTGCTCTCCGTCTCTTCCCGCCATCCGCCCACCTTCAATTGCTTTTATTAGCACGCTTTTATTAGCTTTACCTGTATGTTTCTATGTAACTTTTCATTCGCTCCAACGCGCATGCTGCCTTATTAACATGGTTTTATAATTAGCTTCACCTCATCTGTAATCCCGTTAGGGTCATATCGAGACCCTTCCGGGATAATTTCTGGATGGTTTTCGGCATCCCGCCGGGGTCATTTCGGGACTTTTTCGGGATTATTTCGGGATCAATTTGGGACCCTTTCGGGATCATTTCTGTATAGTTTTCGGGATCCGTCCGGGATCCCATCGTGGTTATTTTGGAACATATTTGGTCATTTCAGGACTTTTTCGGGATCATTTGTGGTACCTCCGGCATCATTTCTGGATGGTTTTCGGGATTCGTCCGGGATCCCGTCGGGGTCAATTCAGGACTCTTTCGGGATCATTTGTGGTACCTTACGGCATCGTTTCTAGATGGTGTTGGGAATCCGTCCGGGATCCCGTCAGGGTCATTTTGGGACTTTTTCGCGACTAATACGGGATCATTTGGGGACCCTTTCGGATGTTTTTCGGGATCCATCCGGGATCCCGTCCGGGTCATTTCTGGATTATTAGGGGATTATTTGGGGACCTTTCCGGAATCATTTCTGGATAATTTTCGGGATCCGTCCGGGATCCCGACGGGGTCATTTCTGGACTATTAGGGGATAATTTGGGGACCCTTCCGGCATAATTTATGGATGGATTTCGGGATCTGTACGGGAACCAATTAGGGTAATTTCGGGACTATTTCGGGATCATTTGGGGACCCTTTAGGGGTAATTTCGTAACTTTTTCTGTATTATTTCGGGATCATTTCGGAACCCTACCGGCAATATTTCTTGATAGTTTGCCGGATCCATCAGGGTCATTTCGGGACCATTTTGGGATCATTTGTGGACCCTCCCGAGATCATATCTGGATCCGTGGTTGTTGTTGTAGCGTTAAAGGTTACTCCCCGAAGGCTTTGGGGGTGATGTGATGGTCCTTTGCCGGATACAGATCCGGTACGCTCCGGTAACACAGCACCATTAAGGTGCTGGCCCGACCATCTCGATTTATGTGGCCCCATTAAACCTTCTGGCCATCCCTCCCTCCCCACCCCAAGTTCCATGAGGAGCTTGGGGTCACCAAAGCCTCGTCTGTTAGTGAAACGGGATTCGAAGATCAAAGGTGACACCCTCCGCCTCCATCCTGGATGCCGTAAGAGCCATTTCGGGATTTTTTTGTTACTTTTTCGGTATAGTTTTGGGGCCCTTCCGGGATCATTTCTGGATCCGTGCAGGATTTCATTGTGGTCATTTTCGGACTATTTCGGGCTATTCAGGAATCATTTCTGTATGGTTATCGCGATCCGTCTTGGATCCCATCGGGGTCATTTCGGAACTTTTTCTAGACTATGTCGAAATAATTTAGGGACCTTTCCTGGATATTTTCTTTTTTCAGCTCATTTAGTTCTCTTTTTTACTCAATTACAAATATAAAATACATTAGACAGAAACAATTTTTAAACAGATAACTTATAAGCAGGCTAACGTGAATACCCCACATATTTTATTTTATACTTGCGGACGAGGCCGCGGGTAAAAGCTAGTTATATTATAAATGGGAAAGTTTGGATGTTTGGATGTCCAGACGTTTGTCTTTGTGCCTCAATCACGCAAGAACGGCTGAACAGATTTGGATGAAATTTGGCACACATATAGCCAGTAGTCTAGAATGATCTACTAGCTATATATTTTTCAAAAGTGGGGAGGTCCGCGCCCCCTAGGAATAGTTATAATTTAATTATTATATTTTTTCGTCTTTGTGACTGAATCATGCCAGAACGGCTACACGGATTTTGATGAAATTTGGGACACAGTCTACTAGCGACATTTTTTTCGAACATGGAAAGGGGGGAGGGGGGCGGGTGGGGGTCCCACGACCCCTTTGAAGAACTACTTTTTAATAAATTTTACACATTATACCTTTACCTTTACTGGCCTTCACCAATATGACAACTCAATAGGTCAAATAAGTCAAGGGTTACAAAATGAGCAGTGACACCCTCCAATCCCCCCTCCCCCTTCTCCTCCTCTGGTGTAAAATCTATAAATTGTTATAACTCAATATAAGTGTTCTCCTAAATCAATAATTTTTGGTATCTGGCTCATACAGAAAAACGATCGGTGGTTCTCTCCGTCTCCTCCCGCCATCCGCCCTCCTTCAATTGCTTTTATTGGCACGCTTTTATTAGCTTTACCTGCATGTTTCTTTGTAACTTTTCATTCGCTCCAAGGGGCTTGCTGCCTTATTAACATGGTTTTATACTTAACTACATCTTATTTGTAATCCCGTTAGGGTCATATCGAGACTCTTCCGGGGTCATTTCTGGATGGTTTTCGGGATCCGTCCGGCATCCCGTCGATGTCATTTCGGGACTATTTCGGCATCATTTGGGGTACCTTCCGGCATCATTTTTAGATGGGTTTCGGGATCCTTCCGGGATCTCTTCGGGGTCATTTCGGTACTATTTCGGGATCATTTGGGGTACCTTCCGGCATCATTACTAGATGGTTTTGGGGATCCGTCAGGGATCCCGTCGGGGTCATTTCGGGACTTTTTCGCGACTAATACGGGATCATTTGGGGAACCTTTCGGCATCATTTCTGGATGGTTTTCGGGATCCGTCCGCGATCCCGTCGGGGTAATTTCGGGACTATTTCGGGATAATTTGGGGTACCTACCGACATCATTTTTGGATTGTTTTCGGTATCCGTCCGGGATCCCGTCGGGGTCATTTCGGAATCTTTTCGGGACCATTTGGGGTCCCTTCCGGCATCATTTATGGATGTTTTCGGGATCCGTCCGGGATCCTGTCGGGGTCATTTTGGAACTTTTGCGGGATCATTTGGGGTCTCTTCCGGGATCATTTCGGGATGGTTTTCGGGATCCGTCTGGGATCCCGTCGATGTCATTTCGAGACTATTTCGGCATCATTTGGGGTACCTGCCGGCATCATTACTAGACGGTTTTGGGGATCCGTCAGGGATCCCGTCGGGGTCATTTCGGGACTTTTTCGCGACTAATACGGGATCATTTGGGGACCCTTTCGGCATCATTTCTGGATGGTTTTCGGGATCCTTCCGGGATTCCGCCAGTGTCATTTCGGGACTACTACGGGATCACTTCGGGACCTTTCCGGCATCATTTCTGGATAGTTTTCCGGATCCGTCCGGGATCGCGCGTGGTCATTTCGGGACTATTTCGGGATCATTTGGGGTTCCTACCGTCGTCATTTCTGGTTGGTTTTCGGGATCCGTCCGCGATCCCGTGGGGGTCATTTCGGAAATTTTTCTGGACTATGTAGGGATAATTTAGGAACCCTTCCTGGATATTTTCTGGATGGTTTTTGAGATCCGCGCCTAAGCCCTTCAGGATCATTTCGGAACTTTTTCGGGACTATTTCGGGATCATTTTGGTACCCTTCAGGGATCATTTCTGTGTGGTTCAATGGATAAGTCTAGAATCGTGTCGTTGTCATTTCGGGTTTTTTGGGTCTATTCCGGGAACTTTTGCAGACCCTATAGCTTTGGGGTCAGTTCGCGGCTTTTTTTGGATAATTTCGGGATCATTTGGGGATCCTATCAGGTTATCAGCTCACTTAGTTCTTTTTTTTTACTCAATTACAAATATAAAATGCATTAGAAAGAAACAAATTTTTAAACAGATAACTTGATAAGCAGGCTAACGTGAATGGCCCATATATTTCATTTTCTGCTTGCGGACGGGGCCGCGGGTAAAGGCTAGTATATTGTAAATTATAAATGGCAAAGTTTGGATGTTTAGATGTTTGGATGTTTGTCCAGACGTTTGTCTTTGTGACTCAATCACGCAAGAACGGCTGGACGGATTGGGATGAAATTTGGCACACATATAGCCAATAGTCCAGAAGGATCTACTAGCTATATATTTTGCAAAAGGGGGGAGGTCCCCGCCCCCCACGAACAGTTATAATTTAATTACTATATTTTTTAGTTTTTGCGACTGAATCACGCCAGAACGGCTACACGGATTTTGATGAAATTTGGGACACAAACAGTAGTCTACTAGCGAAATTATTTTCGAACATGGAAAGAGGGGTGGGGTCCCACGACTCCTTCGAGTAATTACTTTTTAATAATTTTTACACATAATAACTTTACGTATACTGGCCTTCACCAATATCACAGACTCAATGGGTCAAATAAGTCGAGGGCTTACAAAGTGAGCAGTGACACCCTCCACCCCCCCCCCCCCTTGCTACCCCTCTGGTGTGTAATCTATAAATTGTTATAACCCAATATAAGTTTTCTCCTAAATCAATAGTTTTTGGATAGAGATCTAAACAATTTTGGAAAAACAAGCAGCCGTACTTCTCCTCCCGCCATCCGCCCTCCATCAATTATTTTTGTTAGCACGCTTTTATTAGCTTTACCTGTATGTTTATTTGTAACTCTTCATTCGCTCCAACGCGCCTGCTGCCTTATCAAAATGGTTCTACAATTAGCTTCGCCTTATTTGTAATCCCGTTGGGGTCATATCGAGACCCTTCCGGTATCATTTTTGGATGGTTTTCGGGATGCGTCCGGGATCCCGCCGGAGTCATTTCGGGACTTTTTCGGAACTATTTCGGGATAATTTTGGGACCTTTCTGGGATAATTTCTGTCTAGTTTTCGGGATCCGTCCCGGATCCCGTCGGGGTTATTTTGGGATATTTTCGGGACTATTCCGGGATCATTTCGGGACTTTTCCGCGAACATTTAGGGACCTTTCCGGCAACATTTCTGGATGGGTTTCGGGATCCGTTCGGCATCCAGTCGGGGTATTTTCGGGGTCATTTGCGTACCTTTGAGAGATAAATTCTAGATGGTTGCCGGGATCATTACGGGACTTTTGCGGGGTCATTTTAGGTCCCTTCCGCCATTATTTCTGGATGGTTTTCGGGATCCGTCCGGGGTCCCGTCGGGGTCATTTCGGGACTTTTTTCCGACTAATTAGCGATCATTTGGAGACCCTTTCGGCATCATTTCTGGATGGTTTTCGGGATCCGTTCGGGGTCCCAGCAGGGTAATTTCGGGACTATTTGGGGATCATTTGGGGACCTTTCCGGCATCGTTTCTGGATAGTTTTCGCGATCCGTTCGGGATCCCGTAGGGGTCATTTCGGGACTATTTCGGGATCATTTTGGGGTACCTTCCGGCATTATCTCTAGATAGTTTTCTGGATCCCGTCGGGGTCACTTCGGGACTTTTTCTCGACTGAGACGGGCTCAAATGGGCACCCTTTCGGCATCATTTCTGGATAGTCTGCGGGATCCGTCCGGGATCCCGTTAGGGTAATTTCGGGACTATTAGGGGATCATTTGAGGACCTTTCCGGCATCATTTCTGGATAGTTTTCGGTATCCGTCCGGGATCCCGTCGGGATCATTTCGGGAATTTTTCGGGGCTATTTCGGGATCATTTGGGGTATTTTCCGACATCATTTAAGTATGGTTTTCGGGATACATCCGGGATCGTTTGGTGTCCCTTTCGGCATAATTTCTGGATGGTTTTCGAGATCCGTCAGGAATCCCGTCGGGGCCACTCCTGTATTTTTTCGGGACTAATACGGGTTGATTTGCGAGCCTTTCGGTATCATTTCTGGATGGTTTTCGGGATCTGTACGGGAACCCATAAGGGTAATTTCGGGACTTTTTCGGGACTATTTCTGAATCATTTTGGGACCCTTCCTGGTTAATTTCTGGATGATTTTCGGGATCTGTCCTGGAGTTTTAGTATCATCTTGGGACCCTTCCGGTTTCATTTTAGATCTCTTCGCAACCGGTAGTTCAGCACACATGCCTTTTTAAATTATGAGCTTTTATGGCCGTGGATTTGCTGCTAATTATTCGTAATTAAAATTGGGTATGTCTTATCTTCAATCTAACACAGCTTTTTCGTTGTATAATCGTGTAAGGAACTGTTATAACTATAATTACACTTTTTGTAATATTTTAACCAACTAAATACCCGAAAAAGCAACACTATTTTCGTCTAAAAAATTCTCTTTGGTTTTAGGTAATTGTAGTTTCACTCCTTTGTTCTATGAGTAGTAATTCTTTCACGCCTTTCATATCAGTTAATTTAATTTAAAAACAAAATGTATTTTTTTAATTCGAAAAAATTGTATTGTACTATTCATGAAAGCGTGGCTTTCAGCCTATCTTCTCATTTAGTTCTTTTTTTCTACTGAATTACAAAAATAAAATACATTAGACAAAAATAATTTTTAAACAGATAACTTGATAAGCAGGCTAACGTGAATAGCACATATATTTTATTTTCACCTTGCGGACGGGGCCGCGGGTAAAGGCTAGTATATTATAAATGGGAAAGTTTGGATGTTTGGATGTTTGTCCAGACGTTTGTTTTTGTGACTCAATCACGCAAGAACAGCTGGACGGATTTGGATGAAATTTGGCACACATATAGCCAATAGTCTAGAAGGATCTACTAGCTATATATTTTTCAAAATGGGGGAGGTCCCCGCCCCCTAGGAAAAGTAATAATTTAATTATTATATTTTTTCGTCTTTGTGACTGAATCACGCCAGAACGGCTACATGGATTTTCATGAAATTTGGGACACAGCCAATAGTCTACCAGCGAAATTTTTTCGAACATGGAAAGGGGGCTGGGGGTCATTATAACTTTACCTTTACTGACCTTCTCAGATATTACAACTCAATAGTTCAAATAAGCCGAGGGCTTACAAAATGAGCAGTGACAACCCCCCGGTTATTTTGGGACATTTTCAGCACTATTCCGGGATCATTTCGAGACTATTTCGCAATCATTTGGGAACCCTTCCGGCATCCTGTCGGGGTATTTTCGGAATCATTTGCGTATCTTTGAGAGATAAATTCTTGACGTGTTGACGTGTTTGGACGTGTTTTGTTAGCTTCGTATAAATATTTATATTAATGCACAAAAAAGTTTTTCCTATTGGTTTTAATTTAACAAAGTAATCTTGTGTTAATAAACCACATCAAACAAAACAAAATAAAAGGAAAGATAGTGACTTTATTAACTTTTTTACAAGTGGCGGGAGGGAAGGCAAAATGCCGCCCTCTGAGTGTAAAGAATGCATGGTGAAAATGTTACAAATATACGATTCTATTCCATGTTCAGGAGGATGTGGCAGCTTTTTCTGCATTAAATGTAGTAATATGAAAAGACAGGAAATCAAATTGCTGAGTGAAAACGCAAATATTAAGTGGTTTTGTAATCAGTGCACATTATGTGATACAAATACGAAATTTATTGAAATCAAACATTTGATAGAAAATTGCGATCAAAACAAAATCGGAAAGAGAGAAATGAAAGACATAATTGAAGAAGCCTTATTTAATAAGATTCAACAGCTGAAAACTAGTCTGATTACAGATTTCAACTCATTGCTTGGGCATAATGTGGAAATTAAAATTTTCCAAATGAAAAAAGATATATTAACAGAGCTATCGAAAACATTAGAAAATAATAACGAAAAAATAAACACCACTCTACAAAATGCCAATAGCAAAAACAATAACAATAAAGTTACATATGCTGAAGCTGTAGCACAAAAGGAAAATAGAATTGTTATTAAACCAAAAGATAAAGCAAAGAAAAATAAACATACAAAAGAAGCATTAAAAACAGTGATAGAGCCAACCGAATGTCATGTGACGGGAGTGAAAGAAATAAACAACGGAGGGATTGTAGTTCAATGCAAGAATAAAGAGTCATGCGAACTACTGCAGAAGAAAATAGCGGAACAAATTGGAAAAGAGTTCGAAGCAGAGAAAACTGAAGACAAGAGAGAAATGAAGAAAATATTTAAAGTGATTGGTTTAACAGAGAGACTAAGCAGTGAGCGCTTAGTAGAATGCATTACGAAACAGAATAGTATATGTGAGGGTAAAGAGTTTAAAGTTGTAAAGATTTTTGAGAACTATAGTCGTAGAGAAGAATGTTTTAATGCACTTGTTGAAACAGATGCAGAGACGTTTGAAAATATTTTGCACCAAAAGAGAATAAATTTAGAGTGGACTCTTGCATTACCATTGAGTACGTAAGAGTATTTAGATGCTTTAAATGTTTAGGTTTTAATCATAAGGCTGTTGAATGCATTAACAAAAAAGCATGTAGTAAATGTGCAGGAAATCATGACTTAAAAGATTGCTCATCAAGTATTTTTAAGTGTGTAAATTGTTGTGAGATTGTACATAAAAAACTATTAGAAGCGGATATACTCCATACTGCCTTTAGACAGGATTGCCCCGCATATAAAAGATATATTGAAAGTAAATCTAGAACTAGAAAGTAGCAATCAAGAAATCAATATCCTATTTGCCTTTATCTTAATATTAATAGTATTTTAGGCAATAAAGAGGAACTCGAAAGACTTATTGAAATAAAAAATCCAGCTATAATATTATGTGCTGAGACATGTACCACTAATGAAATTTCAAATTCAGAGTTAAATATACATACTTACAAACTAGTGCGATGCGATTCACATAGTAGACATACTGGCGGTGTGCTGATTTACGTACATAATTCAATTGAATATAACATTAAATTCAACAAATCAATAGATAAAAATCTTTGGTGTATTTTTATTAAATTGAAGCACTTCAACCCAAAATGGCAAATTGGAGTGATTTATCACTCTCCTAGTACAAGTGATGCCGATTTTATTAACTATTTGCGCAACGTCCTAGGTAGTACTTGCGAACTGTCAGATAGCAATATTCTTGTAGGTGATTTTAATATCAATTTGAATAATAGCTCAACTTATAGCATTCAACTAATTGATCTATTTAAATCATATTCAATTAATCAAAAAGTTGATTTTGATACCCGTATAACTGAGACATCTAAAACTAAAATTGATTTACTCTTTTCGAATACTGACGATATAGTATGTGAAAAGTTAGATGAACACCAAATATCAGATCACGAAACCACCCAATTTAAAATTAAAAGCAGTCCTAGGTCAAAAATGAGAAGCCTTAAAAAAATTACTTCTTGAGAGTATTATAATACGGAAGCACTGATTAATCAATTGCGCTTGTGCGATTTTAGCAACTTTAATAGAATTGATTTAGAGTCCAAAGTAGGGCGGGTTAATAGCAATGTTTTAAATGCCATGCGGAGCTTAACGTATGAAAAGGTAGTACACTTAAAGTTAATTAATAAATGGTATGACAATGAGTTAGCCAACATCAATAAATATAAATTAGAACTTTATAAACTAGCTCAAATATCCGGAGAATGGGATGAGTATAGAAACATAAAAAAAGAATATAAGAAGCTGGTAAAAATTAAAAAAATTAAGCATATGGAGCATAAGATACATATGAATAGTAAAGATAGTAAAGCGATATGGAAATATTTGAAATTCGCAATAAGTAGGGTTAATGAAAACTCTTCATTCAAGAAAATTTTGATAAGCGGTACAGCTTATATGAATGAATCTGAAATTACTAACAATTTGAATAAATATTTTGTTGATAGCATTGAGGATATTTGCAATAATATAGAAGAATTTTATACCCAAGTAAATTTTCCTATTCAGTTAAATGGGATTTTCAAATTTGTAAAAGTTAGTACAGACGACGTTATCTAAATTGTTATGACGTTTAAATCTAAGCGAGGTGGTAAAAAGCTGTTATCAGATGGTTTTCTTAAAGACATGATATCATATCTGGGATACTTCTATGCGCAAATCATAAATGAAAGTTTAAGTAGTGGCATAGTTCCGGGTATTTGGAAAACTTCTACCATTGTGCCATTCGAAAAAGTTAATAACACAATAAAAGCAGAGGAGTTACGTCCGATAAATACACTGGCCAGTGATGAAAAGATTTTAGAACTTGTGGTAAAAACCAGTAGGTTCAATACTTGGAAGAAAAAAATATGCTCATACCTCAACAATCAGGATTTAGAAAAAAACATTCCTGTGAAACAGCTTTGAATATGGTTTTAGCTGAATGGAAAGAAGAACTTAATAATAAAAAGGCGACAATAGCAGTTTTCATTGATCTTAAAAGAGCCTTCGAAACTATAGTTAAAAAAAATTATTAGGAAAATTGGAAGGAATTGGTATTAGGGATGTTGAACTGGATTGGTTTAAAGATTTCTTAACAAATCGCAAACAAAGAACAGTAATTGGTTCGATAATATTAGACGAAGTGGATGTTAAGATTGGCCTACCCCAAGGCTCTGTTCTTGCACCAATTTTATTCAACATTTATATTATTGATATAAATTCTGTTTTGAAATTCAGCCCCATAAAACTTTTCGCTGATGATGCTCTAATTTCTATAAATGGCAAAAATGAAAATGATATAAGGTTCAAGTTACAAAGTGACTTAAACGCACTTTATATCTGGCTGTTTACAAACAGACTTAAAATTAATATAGAAAAAACTAAATACATGCTTATTTCAAGAAAAAACATTGCTAATTTTGAAACTATTACTATAAGTAATATTGAAATAGAAAAAGTAAACACGATTAAATATTTGGGTGTTCAGATTGATTGCAAATTAAAATTTGATGCCCATGTTGACTATTCAGTAAGTAAAATAGCAAAAAAATTATGGTTTATTCAAAGAACTTGTAAAAACTTAAGTAATTATTACAAAGTAAAGGTTTATAGATCCATAGTTGAGCCTTATTTTATTTATTGCTCAACAATATTTTTTATTATGAAAGATTCGCAAATTGATAAGTTGCAAAAAATGCAAAATAAAGCAATGCGCTTTATTTTAAGCAAACGTTATGATACTCCGATAAAAGACATGCTTCTAAGTTTAAATTGGATGAGCGTTAAACAACAAATATTCTTTAACACAATGAAATTTATTTATAATATAAAGCACGGAATTTTGCCAGAGTATCTCAGAACAGGTATTACATTTAATTACGAGGTCCATGATATAAATACAAGGCAGAGAAATAATTTTAAATTGCCAAATTATAAAACAGAATCGGAACAAAATAGTCTTTTTTACAAAGGGTTGAAATACTTCAACGAACTACCTGAATATATAAAAAATTGTGATAGAAACTTATTTAGCAGCCGGTGTATGACTACACCAAATCTAGGCCGATTAAATGATATAGTCGTTGAGATTTAAATGCATTAGTGATACATGTGTCATAATTAAAATTTTTTCTTGAATTAAAAAATTTAGATTAAGTACACATGTTAATTAATGCAATCATATTTTTATGTTTTGAACTAGGCTCTTAGAGTCGTAATAAATAAATAAATATATATAAATATATATATAAATTCTTGATGGTTTCCGGGATCATTACGGGACTTTTTCGGGGTCATTTTGGGTCCCTTCCGGCATCATTTCTGGATGGTTCTCGGGATCCATCCGGGATCCTGTCGGGGTCATTTTGGAACTTTTGCGGGATCATTTGGGTCTCTTCCGGGATAATTTCGGGATGATTTTCAGGATCTGTCCGGAATCCCGTCAGAGATATTTCGGCAATTTTTCTGGGCTATTTCGGGGTCATTTCGGGATAATTTCTGAATGAGTTATTTCCGGATTTATCCAGGATCATTTTGGGGATCCCTCATTGATTTCTGGATGGTTTTCGGCATTACGTCAGGGTCATTTCAGGACTTTTTCGGGACTATTTCGAGGTCATTTGGAGACCCTTCCGGCATTATTTCGGAATAGTTTTCGGGATCCATACGGAATCCCGTAAGCGTACTTTCTGAACTTTTTCAGGGCTATATCAGGTTCCGCCAAAAACATTTCGGGACTTTTTTGGGAGTATTTGGGGATCATTTGAGGATACTTCAAGGATAATGAATGGATGGTTTTCGGGATACCTCCAGGATCCCGTCAGGATCATTTTGGGACCCCTGCTGTTTAATTTCTGGATGATTTCCAGGATTTGTCCCGGATCCCGTCGGCATCATTTCGTTAATATTTTCGTATCATTTTGGGACACTTCCGGCATCATTTTAGGTCTCTTCGCAACCGGTGGTTCAGTACACATGCGTTTTTAAATTATGAGCTTTTATGGCAATGGATTTGCTGCAAATTATTCGTAATTAAAATTCGGTATGTTTTATCTTTAACATCTAACACAGCTTTTTCGTTCTATTTTTGAGTTTTTTAAACGAATCCTGTAACGAACTGTTATAACTATAATTACACTTTTTGTAATATTTTAACGAATTAAATACACGAAAAAGCATCACTATTTTCATCAAAAAAAATTATCTTTGGTTTTAGCTAATTGTAGTTTCACTCCTTCGTTCTATGAATAGTAATGGTTTCACCCCAGTTATATCAATTAATTTAACTTAAAAACAAAATATATTTTTTTAATTCGAAAAAACTGTATTTTACTATTCATGTAAGCGTGCGTTTCAGCTTATCACCTCATTTAGTTATTTCTTTACTCTATTATAAAAATAAAATACATTAGACGAAAATAATTTTTAAACAGATAACTTGATAAGCAGGCTAACGTCAATAGCACATATATTTTATTTCCTCCTTGCGGGCGGCGCCGCGGGTAAAAGCTATATATTATAAATGGGAAAGTTTGGATGTTTAGATATTTGGATGTTTGGATGTCCAGATATTTGTTTTGTGACTCAACCACGCAAGAACGGCTGGACGGATTTGGATGAAATTTGGCACTCATATAGCCAATAGTCTAAAAGGATATACTAGCTATATTTTTTTGAAAAGAGGGGAGGTCCTCGCGCCCTGGGAAGAGTTATAATTTAATTATTGTATTTTTTCGTCTTTGTGACTGAATCACACCAGAATGGTTTACACGGATTTTTATGAAATTTGGGACACAGATAGACAGTAGTCTACTGAAGAAATTTTTTTTGAAAATGGAAAGGGGGTCCAACGACCCTTCCAACAATTATTTTTATTAATTTTTACACATTACAACTTTACATTTATTGACCTTCACCACTATTACAAACTCAATAGGTCAATTAATTCGAGGGCTTACAAAGTGAGTAGTGACACCCTCCGTCTCGTCACGCCCCCCTCTCCCTCCCTGGTGCAAAATCTATAAATTGTTATAACTTAATATAAATTTTCTCCTATCTGGCACATACAGATCGAGATCTAAACAATTTTGGAAAAACGATCCTCCCTCCTTCAATTGTTTTTAGTAGCACGCTTTTATTAGCTTTACCTGTATGTTTGTTTGTAAATCTTCATTCGCTTAAATGCGCTTGCTGCCTTAATAACATGCTTTTATAATTAGCTCCAACTTATTTGTAATCACGCCAGGGTCATATCGAGACCCTTCCGTGTTCTTTTAGGGATGGTTTTCGGGATCCCGTTAAGGTCACTTCGGGTCTATTTCGGGATCACTTGGGACCCTTCCGGTATCATTTCTGGATGATTTTCGAGGTCCGTTTGGGTACGCGTCAGGGTCCTTTCTGGACTTTTCCGGGACTAATTCTGGATCATTTGGGGATTCTTCCGGGATAATTTCTGAATGATTTTCGGGATACGTCCGGGATCCCGCCGCAGTTATTTCGGGACTTTTTCGGGATCATTTGGGGATGCTTCCGGGAACATTTATGGATGGTTTTCGGTATCCCGATAGGATAATTTCGATAGTTTTTCGGGACTATTCCGGGATCATTTGGGGGTCCTTCCGGTATAATTTTTGGATGACTTTCGGGATCCCGTCAGGTTCATTTCGGGACTTTTTCGGGATCATTTGGGGATCCTTCCGGGATCATTTGTGGATGATTTTTGGGATCCCCTTCGGGTAATTTCGGGATGATTTTGGGACCCTTCCGGCATCATTTCTGGATGATTTTCATGATCCGTCCGGGATCCCGTCAGAGTAATTTCGGGACTTTTCTCGATCATTTATGTCTTGTTTTTGGGATCCATCTGGGATCCCGTCGGTGTTATTTCGGAACATTTTCGGTATCCTTCCGGAAGCATTTCTGAATCACATCAGGGTCATTTCGGGACTATTCCGGGATAATTTGGGGACCCTTCCGGGATCATTTAAGGACTCTTCGAAACCGGTAGTCCAGCACACATGCCTTTTTAAACGGTTTTATTAAATTATGAGCTTTTATGGCCATGGATTCGCTGCAAATTATTCGTAATTAGAATTCGGTATGTTTTATCTTTAATATCTAACACAGCGTTTTCGTTCTCTTTTTGATTTTTTAAATGAATCCTGCAACGAACTGCTATAACTATAATTAGAATTTTCTTAATATTTTAACCAACTAAATACCCGAAAAAGCAACACTATTTTCATCTAAAAAATTCTCTTTTGTTTTAGCTAATTGTACCTTTCAGGTTATCAGCTCATTTAGTTATTATTTTTTTTTACTCTATTACAAAAATAAAATACATTGACAAAAATAAATTTTCAACAGATAACTTCTGTTTATCAAGTTAAGCTAACGTGAATAGCCCCTATATTTTAATTTCTCCTTGCGGACGGGGCCGCGGGTAAAGGCTATTTAATCTAACCTAATCTAATCTAACCTAATCTAATATATATATATATATATATAAATTAAATTCTGTGTGTATGTTCGCTATGGAAACGTATTTCCCACACTTCAATCATCACCAAATTTTGGTTGTAGGTTTCATCGATCAACGGGAAGGTTTTAGGCTAAAAATAATTTCGATGTATAAAAGGGGCGTGGCACCTCCCATACAAATGGAATATATCATACTGCATATCTCTGGATGTAGTAATGGTAAGATAATAAATATTGACTATATGACGTTGTCCTAACACCTCCAGTAAAATGTGGAATTGGAAATAAGGGGCCGTGGCAACTTCCCTACAAATGGGATTTTTCAGAACTGTGGCTGCCGTACAAACTTAGGTTATTTTAACACCTATAGTTTGACTGCATTGTTGAGTTTGGCTGTTATACCTTTCGGACGTTTAGTAATCTGCCGCCGTTAAAAAATTTGTTAGCTTCAGTATATCTACATCTTCTATGAAAATCAAATTCTGTGTGTGTGTTCCCTATGGACACGTATTTCCCACACTTCAATCGCCACCAAATTTTGGATATGGGTTATTTCGATCAAGACGAAGGTTTTTCATATTTCAGAATTAAGAATTTTGAATACAATTTTTTTTTGCCTATGGGAACGAGCAATATTTGCTCCCAAAATTGATCATGTATACAAAATCAATGATGGCATTCAAAACCAAATCCCTAATGAATTGACGAAATATAAATCGATCGACCCAGTTACAGATGAAGATCGAATTGTGAATTATTCAATTGAATTTCTAAACTTTTTAGAACCACCTGTAATGCCTGCGCATATATTAACTTTGAAAATTGGCTCACCTATCATGCTTCTTCGGAATTTAGACCCACCAAAATTGTGCAATGGAACCAGACTTTGCGTTCTAAAAGGATCTACTAGCTATATTTTTTTGAAAAGAGGGGAGGTCCCCGCACCCTAGGAGCAGTTATAATTTAATTAGTATATTTTTTCGTCTTTGTGAATGAATCACACCAGAACGGTTGACACGGATTTTGATGAAATTTGGGACACAGATAGACAATAGTCTACTTCCGGCATCATTTCTGGATGGTTTTCGGTATCCGTCCGGGATCCCTTCGGGGTCATTTCGGGACTTTTTTCGGGATCATTTGGGGTCCCTTCCGGCATCATTTCTGGATGATTTTCGGGATCTGTCCAGGATCCCGCCAGAGTCATTTCGGGATCACTTGAGAACCTTTCCGGCATCATTTCTGGATAAATTCGGGATCCGTTTGGGATCCCGCCGGGGTCATTTCGGCACTATTTCGGGATCATTTGGGGTACCTTCCGGCATCATTTTTAAAGCCAAATTTAAAAAAAAAAGTTAATAAATTTACAGTATATAAGTAAATTATGTCAACATTCAACTCCAGTAATGATATGGTACAACAAAATACAAAAATAAAAGAAAATTTCAAAATGGGCGCGGCTCCGCCCTTTTCCATTTAATTTGTCTAGGCTACTTTTAATGCCATAAGTCGAACAAAAATTTACCAATCCTTGTGAAATTTGGTAGGAGCTTAGACTCTAGGACGGTAACTGTTTTCTGTGAAAAAGGGCGAAATCGATTGAAGCCACGCCCAGTTTTTATACACAGTCAACCGTCTGTCCTTCCGCTCGGCCGTTAACACGATAACTTGAGCAAAAATAGATATATCTTTACTAAGCTCAATTCACGTAATTACCTGAATTCATTTTGTATTGGTATAAAAAACGGCCGAAATCCGACTATGACCACGCCCACTTTTTCGATATCGAAAATTTCGTCAAATGAAAAAAATGCCATAATTCTATACCAAATACGAAAAAAGGGATGAAACATGGTAATTGGATTGGTTTATTGATGCAAAATATAACTTTAGAAAAAAACTTTGTAAAATGGGTGTGACACTTACCATATTTAGTAGAAGAAAATGAAAAAGTTCTGCAGGGCGAAATCAAGAGCACTTGGAATCTTGGCAGGAATACTGTTCGTGGTATTACATATATAAATAAAATAGCGGTACCCGACAGATGATGGTCTGTGTCACCCTGGTCCACATTTTGGTCGATATCTCGAAAACGCCTTCACATATACAACTACCACTCCCTTTTAAAACCCTCATTAATACCTTTAATTTGATACCCATATCGTACAAAAACAATATTGTAGAGTCACCCCTGGTCCACATTTATGGCGATATTTCGAAAAGGCGTCCACCTATAGAACTAAGGCCCACTTCCTTTTAAAATACTCATTAACACCTTTCATTTGATGCCCATATCGTACAAACAAATTCTAGAGTCCCCCCTGGTCCACATTTATGGCGATATTTCGAAAAGGCGTCCACCTATATAACTAAGGCCCACGACCTTTTAAAAAACTCATTAACATATTTCATTTGATACCCATATTGTACAAACGCATTCTAGAGTCGCCCCTGGTCCACCTTTATGGCGATATCTCGAAAAGGCGTCCACCTATAGAACTAAGGCCCACTCCCTTTTAAAATACTCATTAACACCTTTGATTTGATACGCATATCGTACAAACAAATTCTAGAGTCACCCCTTGTCCACCTTTATGGCCATATCTCGAAAAGGCGTCCACCTATAGAACTAAGGCCCACGACCTTTTAAAAAACTCATTAACACATTTCATTTGATACCCATATCGTACAAACAAATTCTAGCGTCACCTCTGGTCCACCTTTACGGCGATATCTCGAAAAGGCGTCCACCTATAGAACTAAGGCCCACGCCCTTTTAAAATACTCATTAACACCTTTCATTTGATACCCATATCGTACAAATAAATTCTAGAGTCACTCCTGGTCCACCTTTATGGCGATATTTCGAAAAGGCGTCCACCTATAGAACTAAGGCACACGACCTTTTAAAAAACTCATTAACACATTTCATTTGATACCCATATCGTACAAACAAATTCTAGAGTCACCCCTGGTCCACCTTTGTGGCGATATCTCGAAAAGGCGTCCACCTATAGAACTAAGGCCCACGACCTTTTAAAAAACTCATTAACACATTTCATTTGATACCCATATTGTACAAACGCATTCTAGAGTCGCCCCTGGTCCACCTTTATGGCGATATCTCGAAAAGGCGTCCACCTATAGAACTAAGGCACACGCCCTTTTAAAATACTCATTAACACCTTTCATTTGATACCCATACCGTACAAACAGATTCCAGAGTCACCCCTGGTCCACCTTTATGGCGATATCTCGAGAAGGTGTCCACCTATAGAACTAAGGCCCACTCCCTTTTAAAATACCCATTAACACGTTACATTTGATACCCGTACCGTACAAACAAATTCTAGAGTCAGCCCTGGTCCACCTTTATGGCGATATCCTTAAATGGCGTCCACCTATAGAACTATGCCCCACTCCCTCTTAAAATACTCTTTAATACTTTCCATTTGATACACATGTCATACAAACACATTCCAGGGTTACCCTAGGTTCATTTTCCTACATATTGATTTTCCCTTATTTTGTCTCCATAGCTCTCAACTGAGTATGTAATGTTCGGTTACACCCGAACTTAGCCTTCCTTACTTGTTTTTTGTTTTTTTTGAAAATGGAAAGGGGGGTCCAGCGACCCTACGAACAATTACTTTTTAATAATTTTTACACATAACAACTTTACATTTACTGACCTTCACCACTATTACAAACACAATAGGTCTATTAAGTCGAGGGCTTACAAAGTTAGCAGTGACACCCTCCGTCTCCTCACACCCCCCTTTCCCCTCTTCTCATCTGGTGCAAAATCTATAAATTGTTATAACTCAATATAAATTATATCCTATCTGGCACATACAGATCGAGATCTAAACAATTTTGGAAAAACGATCGGGATAATTCGGGATAATTTTCGGACCGTTCCGGTATCATTTCTGTATGATTTTCGGGATCCGTCTGGGTACGCGTAAGGGTCCTTTCGGTCTTTTCCGGGACTAATTCGAGATCATTTGGGGATTCTTCCGGGATAATTTCTGAATGATTTTCGGGATACGTCCAGGATCCCGTCGGAGTTATTTCGGGACTTTTTTGGGATCATTTGGGGATCCTTCCGGTATCATTTCTGGATGACTTTCGGGATCCCGTCAGGTTCATTTCGGGACTTTTTCGGGATAATTTGGGGATCCTTCCGGGATCATTTCTGGAAGGTTTTTGGGATGCCGGTCGGGTAATTTCGGGATTTTTTCGGGATGACTTTGGGATCCTTCTGGCATCATTTCTGGATGATTTTCGTGATCCCGTCGGAGTTATTTCGGGACTTTTTTGGGATCATTTGGGGATTCTTCCGGGATAATTTCTGAATGATTTTCGGGATACGTCCAGGATCCCGTCAGGGTCATGTCGGGACTTTTCGCCATCATTTATGTATAGTTTTTGGGGTCCATCTGGGATCTCGTCGGGGTTATTTCGCTACATTTTCGGTATCCTTCCGGGAGCATTTCTGAATCCCGTCCGGGTCATTTCGGGACTATTCTGGGATAATTTGGGGACCCATCCGGGATCATTTAAGGACTCTTAGAAACCGGTATTTCAGCACACATGCCTTTTTATACGGTTTTATTAAATTATGAGCTTTTGCGGCTTTGGAATCGCTGCAAATTATTCGAAATTAAAATTCGGTATGTTTTATCTTTAATATCTAACGCAGTTATTTCGTTCTGTGTATTTTTGATTTTTTTAAATTAATCCTGTAACGAACTGTAATAACTATAATTACACTTTTATCCAACTAAATACCCGAAAAAGCAACACTCTTTTCACCTAAAAAATTCTCTTTGGTTTTAGCTAATTGTAGTTTCACTCCTTTGTTCTATGAATAGCAATTCCTTCATCCTGTCATAACAATTAATTTAACTTAGGAACAAAATGTATTTTTTAATTCGAAAAAATCTCTATTGTACTATTCACGTAAGCATGCCTTTCAGGTTATCAGCTCATTTAGTTATTTTTTTTACTCTATTACAAAAATAATATACATTGACAAAAATAATTTTTAAACAGATAACTTGATAAACAGGCTAACGTGAATAGCACCTATATATTATTTTCTCCTCGCGGACGGGGCCGCGGGTAAAGTCTAGTACATATATAAACACCTCATTACTAGGAAATTTTTCTTTTGAAAAAACTAAAGCAAAGGGACCTTTCCGGCATCATTTCTGCATAATTTTTCGCAATCCGTCCGGGATCCCGTCAGGGTCATTTAGGGACATTTTCGAGTTCATTTGGCGATCCTTATACTTCGGTACTATTTCGGAAAGAATTTGGGACCCTCTTCCGGGAGCACATCGGATCCCCTCAGGGTTATTTCGGGACTATTCCGGGATAATTTGGAGACCCTTCCGGCATCATTTCTGGATGGTTTTCGGGATCCGTCCGGGATCCCGTCGGGGTTATTTGCGTACTTTTTCGGTAGTATTCCGGGGTCATTTAGGGATCCTTACGGGATCATTTCTGGATGGTTTTCGGGATCCCGTCAGCGTTATTTCGGGACGATTTCGGGATAATTTGGGGACTCTACCGGTATAATTTCTGGATGATTTTCGGGATCCGTCCAGGTATCCGACAGGGTCATTTCGGGATAATTTTGGGACCCTTACGGAATCATTTCTGGATATTTTTCGGGATCCGTCCGGGTCATTTCGGGACTGTTTCGGGATCATTTGGGGATCCTTCAGGGATACTTTCTTGACGGTTTACGGAATCCTGTCGCGGTCATTTCGTGACTTTTTCTGGATTATTTCATTTGGAGAGTTTGCCGACATCAGTTCTGCATGGCTTTCGGGATCAATCTGGATTCCCATCATGGTCATTTCGGGATCATTTGGGGACTATTTAAGGATCATATCTGGATGGTTTCTGGGATCCGTCCGGGATTATTTCGGGATAAATTGGGGATCCTTTCAGGAACATTTCTGGACGGTTTTCGGAATCCGTCCGGGATCCCGATGGGGTTATTTCGTGACTTTTCAGGACTATTTAAAGATAATTGGGGACCCTTCTGATATCATTTCAGGATCCTTCCGCGATCCCGTCATGGTAATTTTGGAAAATTTTTGGTACTAATCCGGGATCATTTGGGGATCCTTCCTGTATCATTTCTGGATGGCTTTCGAGATCCCGTCAGGATTATTTCGGGACTATTCCGGGATAATTTGGGGACCCTTCCAGCATCATTTCTGGGTAGCTTTCGGGATCCGTCCTTGATCCCGTGAGGGTTATTTCGGGACTATTTCGGGATCATTTGGGGACTCTTCCGGTATTATTTCTGGACCATTTTCGGGATCCGTCTTCGTACCCGTCAGGGTCATTTCGGGACTTTTTCTTGACTATTGCGGGATCATTTTGGGACCATTCCGGCATAATTCCTGGACGGATCCCGTCGGGGTTATTCCGGGACTCGGGGTTTTTCGTGGGTATTCCGGGGTCATTTGGGGATTCTTCAGGGATCCTTTCTGGACGGTTTACGGAATCCCGTCGGGGTCATTTCGTGACTTTTTCTGGACTATTTCAAAGTCATTTGGGGACCCTTCTGAGATCATTTCAGGATCCGTACGGGATCCCGTCAGGGTCATTTCGGAAAATGTTTGGTACTATTCCGGGATCATTTGGGGATCCTCCCTGTATCATTCCTGGATGGCTTTCGGGATCCCGTCAGAGTTATTTCGGCATTTTTTTCGGAATCATTTTTCTTCCGGCATCATTACTGGATGGTTTTCGGGATTTGTACGGTATCCCATCGGTATCATTTCGGGACTATTTCGGTATAATTTGGGGACTCTTCCGGCATCACTTCTGGATGGGTTTCGGGATCCGTCTGGCATCCCTTCGCGATAATTTGGAGAATATTTATGGACTATTTCGGTATCATTTGGGTACCCTTCAGAGATCAATTCTGGATGGTTTTCGGGATCCGTCCGGGATCCCGTCGGGGTCATATCGGGACTTTTTCGGTATATTTTTGGGATCCTTGCGAGATCATTCCTGAGTAGTTTTGGGGATCCGTCCGGCATCCCATCGAAGTAATTTCGTGACTTTTTCTGGACTATGTCAGGGTTATTTCGGGACTTTTACGGGATCATTTCTGGATGGTTTTCGGGATCCGTCCGGCAACCCGTAGGGGTTATTTCGGGACCTTTACGGGACTATTTCGGGATCATTTTGGGACCCTTCCGGGATAATTTCTGAATTATTTTCGGGATGCGTCCGGGGTCCCGTCGGAGTTATTTCGGGACTTTTTTGGGATTATCTCGGATCCTTCCGGTATCATTTCTGGTCGACCTTCGGGATCTCGTCAGGGTCATTTCGGAACTTTTCGTGACTATTTCGGGATCATTTGGGGATCCTTCCTTTCTGGATGTGTGTCGGGATCTCGTTAGGGTAGTTTCAGGGCTTTTTCGGGACTATTTCGGGATGATTTTGTGACCCTTCCGCAACCATTTCTGGATGATTTTCGCGATCGGTCCAGGATCCCTTCAGGGGTCATTTCGGGACTTTTTCGCGATCATTTCTGGATAGTTTTCGGGATACATCCGGGATCCCGTCGGGGTAATTCTGGACATTTTCGGTATCCTTCCGAGAGCATCTCTGGATCACGTCAGGGTCATTTCGGGATTAAATAAAAATAAATGTAAGGCGCGATAACCTCCGAAGAGATCTAAGGCCGAGCTTCTCTTCCAATTTGCGTCGTGCTCCTCTTCATTTTTCCTACAAATTGGCCGCACGGGACCTACGTGTTTTATGCAGGCTCCGAAAGGCATCTGCAAGGCAGATGAGTTTTCACTGAGAGCTTTTCATGGCAGAAATACACCCGGAGCGCTTGCCAAACACTGCCGAGGGGCGACCCCGCTTAGAAAAATTTTCTTCTAATTTAAAAACCTTATTTCTAAAATTTTGATGTTGCTTGGCCCGGGGTGCGAACCCAGGGCATACGGTGTGGTAGGCGGAGCACGCTACCAACACACCACGGTGGCCGATTTCGGGATTATTCCGTAATAATTAGGGAAACCCTTATGGGAGCATTTCTGTATCCCCAGCGGGTTAAGGGGTCAGAATATACCCGCGGTAGGTATGCCTGTCGTAAGAGACGACTAAAATACCAGATTCGAGGGGCTGTGTAGCGCAACCCTTCAGGTTGCCAGCGCAATATATGGCTTCTCCAAACCCAATTGTCAACCTCACCTATTCGCGGCGAATCCTGTTTCACTAACACACGAGGCTCTGGCGACCCCAAGCTCCGCATGGAAATTGGGGATGGGGAGGGAGGGATGGCTTGAAGGTTTAACGTGGCCATACAAATCGTTCCCAAGATGGTCGGGCTAGCATTTTAATGGTGCTGTGTTACCGGAGCGTACCGGATCTGTAATGGGCAAAGGACCATCACATCGATAATACTCCCCAAAGCCTTCGGGGAGCAACCTTATCGCTACAACAACAACAGCATTTCTGGATCCCGTCAAGGTAATTTCGGGACTATTCCGGGATAATTTGAGGACCCTTCCGGCATCATTTCTAGATAGTTTTCGGGATCCGTCCGTGATCCCGTCGGGGGAATTTCGGTACTTCTTCCGTAGTATTCCGTGGTCATTTAGGGATCCTTCCGGCAACATTTCTGGATGTTTTTCGGGATCCCGTCAGGGGTATTTCGGGACATCGGGATCATTTGGGGAGCATTGTAGTTCAGCACACATGACTTTTTAAATTATGAGCTTTTATGGCCATGTATCTGCTGCTAATTATTTGTAGTTAAAATTCGGTATGTTCTATCTCTAATATCTAGCACAGCTTTTTCGTTCTATTTTTGATTTTTTTAAATGAGTCCTGTAACGAACTGTTATAGCTTTAATTATACTTTTTGTAATATTTTAACCAACTAATTACCCGAAAAGCACCACTATTTTCATCTAAAAAATTCCCTTTGGTTTTAGCTAATTGTAGTTTCACTCCTTTGTATCAATTAATTTAACTTAGGAACAAAATGTATTTTTCTAATTCGAAAAAAACTGTAGTGCACCATTCACGTAAGCGTGCCTTTCAGGTTATCAGCTCATTTAGTTTTTTTTTTTTTTTACTCTATTGCAGAAATAAAATATATTGACAAAAATGATTTTTAAACAGATATCTTGATAAGCAGGCTAACGTGAATAGCCCATATATTTTGTTTTCTCCTTACGAATGGGGCCGCGTGTAAAGGCTAGTATATATTATAAATGGGAAAGTTTGGATGCTTGTATGTTTGTTTTTGTGCTTCAATCACGCAAGAACAGCTGGACGGATTTGGATGAAATTTGACACACATATAGCCAATAGTGTAGAAGGATCTAACAGCTATATATTTTATAAAGGAGGGAGGTCCCCGCCCCCTAGGAACAGTTATAATTTAATTATTAAATTTTTTCGAATTTGTGACTGAACTTTGTGAGAACGGCTACACGGATTTTGATGAAATTTGCGACACAGACAATAGTCTACTAGCAACATTTTTTTCGAAAATGAAAAGAGGGGTGGGGGTCCCACGACCCCTTCGATCAATTACTTTTTAATAATTTTTACACATTATAACTTTACGTATACTGGCCTTCACCAATATTACAGACTCAATGGGTCAAATAAGTCGAGGGCTTACAAAGTGAGCAGTGACACCCTCCGCCCCCTCCCCTTATCTTCTCCCCTCTGATGTAAAATCTATAAATTGTTATAACTCAATATAGATTTTCTCCTAAACCAATAGTTCTTGGTTTCTGGTATCTGGCAGAGCGAGATCTAAACAATTTTGGAGAAACGATCAGCGGTCCTCTCCTTCTCCTCCCGCCACCGCCCTCCTTCAATTGTTTTTATACTCAGTTGAGCAGAGCTCACAGAGTATATTAACTTTGATTGGATAACGGTTGGTTGTAAAGGTATAAAGGAATCGAGATAGATATAGACTTCCACATATCAAAATCATCAGTATCGAAAAAAAATTTGATTGAGCCATGTCCGTCCGTCCGTCCGTCCGTTCGTTAACACAATAACTTGAGTAAATTTTGAGGTATCTTGATGAAATTTGGTACGTAGGTTCCTGGGCACTCCTTTACAGTATATAAGTAAATTATGTCAACATTCAACTCCAGTAATGATATGGAGCAACAAAATACAAAAATAAAAGAAATTTTCAAAATGGGCGTGGCTCCGCCCTTTTTCATTTAATTTGTCTAGGATAATTTTAATGCCACAAGTCGAACAAAAAAGTTTACCAATCCTTGTGAAATTTGGTAGGAGTTAAGATTCTAGGACGATAACGGTTTTCTGTGAAAAAGGGCGAAATCGGTTGAAGCCACACCCAGTTTTTATACACAGTCGACCGTCTGTCCTTCCGCTCGGCCGCTAACACGATTATTTGAGCAAAAATCGATATATCTTTACTAAACTCAGTTCACGTAATTACCTGAACTCACTTTGTATTGGTATAACAAATGGCCGAAATCCGACTATGACCACGCCCACTTTTTCGAAAATTACGAAAAATGAAAAAAGATGCCATAATTCTATACCAAATACGAAAAAAGGGATAAATCATGGTAATTGGATTAGTTTATTGACGCAAAATATAACTTAAGAAAAAAACTTTGTAAAATGGGTGTGGCACCTTCCATATTACTTACTTACTTACTTAATTGGCGCTTAACCGTCTAAAAGGTTATGGCCGTCCAACAAGGCGCGCCAGTCGCTCCTTCGCTCCGCCAACCGGCGCCAATTGGTCACACCAAGGGAGTTTAAATCGTTTTCCCCCTGGTCCTTCCAACGGAGTGGGGGCCGCCCTCTACCTCTGCTTCCATAGGCGGGTTCCGATAGAAACACTTTCTTGGCCGGAGCATCATCTTTCATTCGCATAACATGGCCTAGCCAGCGCAGCCGCTGCGTTTTAATTCGATGGACTATGTTGATGTCTGCGTATAGCTCGTACAGCTCATCATTAAATCTTCTTCGGTACTCGCCATCGCCAACGCGTAGAGGTCCATAAATCTTTCGAAGAACTTTTCTCTCGAACACTCCCAAAGCCGCTTCATCTGCTGTTGTCATGGTCCATGCTTCTGCCCCATATAGCAGGACGGGTACGATAAGTGACTTGTAGAGTATGATTTTCGTTCGCCGAGAGAGGACTATACTTTTCAATTGCCTACCTAGTCCAAAGTAGCATTTATTGGCAAGATTGATTCTTCGCTGGATTTCAGTGCTGATGTTGTTGCTAGTGTTGATGCTGGTTCCCAAATAAACGAAGTCTTTTACTATTTCGAAATTATGGCTGCCAACAGTAGCGTGGTTGCCAAGGCGCATATGCGCTGACTCTTTGCTTAAGTAGAATAAAATGAAAAAGTTCTGCAGAGCGAGATCAAAAGCCGTTGGAATCTTGGCAGGAATACTGTTCGTGGTATTACATATATAAATAAACTAGCAGACCCGGCAGACGTTGTACTGCCCTAAATTTGTCATATCTGCATACATTTTAATAAGCTTTTTCCGTCTAACTCTGCCCTACCCCTCTACACTTTTTCCTAATATTTTTATTCACTCCTCCCTCCGTCTTTTTCGCTTCATCTCCACCTTCGTCTCATTCTATCTCTTTCTCAGTCTCCTCTATTTTCTCTTCTCTCAAGTTTTTCTCCTTCTTCTTCATCTCGTATTGCCAGTCCCAGAGGGTGGTATGTATTTTGTTCCAGTCTCATTCCGAGTCTCAGTCCCAGTCACACTCCAAGTCTCAGTCTCAGTCCCAGTCGTAGTCCTAATCCCAGTTCCAGTCCGTCTCTGGTATACTTCCCGGAAAAAGGCATGGTAAATACTAATATAGGCAAATTTATATACGAAATTTCAGGCAAATCGAATAGGACGTAGTAAATAGGTATGTGGGTATTATTAATTATTGTCATTATTAAAATATGATTGTAGCGATCTTTTTACTTTGACTTTATCAAACTGTGATTTTAAAGTTTACGATGGAGGTGGAGTCGGCTAGTATACTGCCGTTTCTAGACACATTAGTATGTAAAATAGACCATAAAACAAAACTTGACTGGTATCAAAAGCCCACATCATCAGGAAGAATAATAAATTTTAAATCAAAACACCCAAGGGGTATGATTATAAATACGGCGAAAAACTTCATTAGACGAGTATTAGATACGAGTGACACGGTTTTTCACTCCGAGAATAAAAAACGTATAACACACATACTAAAGATGAATGACTTCCCGCCTAACGCAATACAGAGGTTAATAAAAGAATACCCGAAAGATAAATGCCGGAAGAACAGAGAGAACACCACAACAAAATATAGATCTGTAGTATATACACCAGGTTTTTCAGAAAGATTGCAGAGCTCAGACATTTATGACAAGGAGAATATAAGAATTGCACACAAACCATCGTACACAACAAACATATTTTTTAATAACATGAAAAGCAAAATAACAAATTCAGACAAACATGATGTAATATATAAGATTACATGTGCGTGAAATGAAAATAATAACTGTGGAAAAGAATATGTGGGTACAACAAAGAACAAATTAAAAACAAGAATAGCAGGACACAGATCGAATATTAAATGTAGATCATCTGGCAACATTCATAAAACAGCACTTGCGGCCCACTGTACAGAGAACGGACACCAACCAGATTTTAAAGCGGTGAGCATACTAGAGCAGGAGACAAATTATAGCAAAAGGTTTACGTTAGAAATACTACACATAGCAAATACACCACCTAGCAAGAGACTAAACTACAAAACGGACACAGAAAATTGCTCACATATTTATAGACACTTACTTGACTCACAAAAAAACAAAAAATTAGTTCTGAACTGCATCGCGAACTAACAAGTGTCGTGTATCGGACAAGAGAATTAATGTATGTATGTATGGAAAAATTGTATCCCAATTGTATTCAGTTTTATATGTGAATATTTGTTTGTTATTGTTATAGCCCCTGAAGACGATCTCCGAAGGAGATTGAAATATATTGGGAAATATTTAAAAAAGTGTTTTATTACATTGGACCTTGAGCCGGCAAAAATCACAGTTTGATAAAATTAATTATTGTCTTTATTTCGACTTCGCATGCATATTTATCAGATTTTCCAGGTTGATGCGACTAAATCGAATATCACAATTAAATTTAGAGCTCTCAGCAACAGCTTTCATTTGATATCCATAATACACACACATTTTAGGGGTATGCGGGTCTATGTTTTGGCCTATATCTCGAGGCCCTAGACACACAGCGGTGTAAAACTTACTCTGTATTATAGCACACATCAGCAGCTTTAATTTGATACCCATAATATGAAAACACATTCGAGGTGTATCCGGGTCCATGTTTTGGCCTATATCTCGAGACCGTAGTCACCCAGCGGTGTAAAACTTACTCTGTACTAAAGCACACATCAACGGCTTCAATTTGATACCCATAATGTAAAAACATATTCTACGTGTATCCGGGTCCACGTTTTGGACTATATCTCGAGACCCTAGCCTCCCAGTTGTATGAAAATTATCCTGTACTATAGCACTCATCAACAGTTTTCATTTGATATCCATATTGAATAAAACATTCTAGGGGTACCCGGGTCCACGTGTTGGACTATATCTCGAGACCCTAGCCTCCCAGTTGTATAAAAATTATCCTGTACTATAGCACTCATCAACAGTTTTCATTTCATATCCATATTGTATACACACATTCTAGGGGTACCCGGTCCGCGTTTTGGGCTATATCTCGAGACCCTAGCCTCCCAGTTGTATGAAAATTATCCTGTACTATAGCACTCATCAACAGGTTTCATTTGATATCCATATTGTATAACACATTCTAGGGGTACCCGGGTCCACGTTTTGGGTTTTATCTCGAGACCCTAGCCTCCCAGTTGTATAAAAATTATCCTGTACTATAGCACTCATCAACAGTTTTCATTTGGTCTCCATATTGTATAAACACACTCTAGGGGTACCCGGGTCCACGTTTTGGGCTATATCTCGAGACCCTGGCCTCCCAGTTGTATGAAAATTATCCTGTACTATAGCATACATCAACAGCTTTCATTTGATATCCATATTGTGCAAACACATTCTAGGGGTACCCGGGTCCACATTTTGGCCTATATCTCGAGACCCTAGCCTCCCAGTTGTATGAAAATTATCCTGTACTATAGCACTCATCAACAGCTTTCATTTGATATCCATATTGTGCAAACACATTCTAGGGGTACCCGGGTCCACATTTTGGCCTATATCTCGAGACCCTAGCCTCCCAGTTGTATGAAAATTATCCTGTACTATAGCACTCATCAACCGTTTTCATTTCATATCCATATTGTATACACACATTCTAGGGGTACCCGGGTCCGCGTTTTGGGCTATATCTCGAGACCCTAGCCTCCCAGTTGTATGAAAATTATCCTGTACAATAGCACTAATCAACAGGTTTCATTTGATATCCATATTGTATAACATATTCTAGGGGTACCCGGGTCCACGTTTTGGGTTTTATCTCGAGACCCTAGCCTCCCAGTTGTATAAAAATTATCCTGTACTATAGCACTCATCAACAACTTTCATTTGATCTCCATATTGTATAAACACACTCTAGGGGTACCCGGGTCCACTTTTTGGGCTATATCTCGAGACCCTAGCCTCCCAGTTGTATGAAAATTATCCTGTACTATAGCATACATCAACAGCTTTCATTTGATATCCATATTGTGCAAACACACTCTGGGGTACCCCGGTCCACGTTTTGGGCTATATCTCGAGACCCTAGCCTCTCAGTTTTATGAAAATTATCCTGTACAATAGCACTCATCAACAGCTTTCATTTGACATCCATATTGTATAAACACATTCTAGGGGTATGCAAATTATCCTGTACTATAGCACTTGTCAGCAGCTTTCATTTGATGTCCATATTGTATAAACACATTCTAGGGGTACCCGGGTCCACGTTTTGATCTCAAGACCCTAGACACGTAGCGAAAAAAAGGTAGACGTTGGCCGATTCTCAGACCTACCCAGTATGCTCACAAAATTTCACGAGAATCGGTTCAGCCCTTTCGGAGGAGTTCAGCCTCTAAAACCGTGACAGAAGAATTGTATATATTAGATTAGCGGTACCCGACTGATGATGGTCTGGGTCACCCTGGTCCACATTTTGATCGATATCTCGAAAACGCCTTCACATATACAACTACCACCACTCCCTTTTAAAACACTCATTAATACCTTTAATTTGATACCCATATCGTACTGTGACGAATATGAGTGACACCAGGTGATACTCACATCCCTAGTCTGATGCTAAGTAAATGAAGTCACAACAACAATAAAGCAGACAGCCACTTGTATCTACATAAACGAATAAAACATTATGTCTACACATATGTACGTACACGCAGCAGAGAAGAGATCCTCCCAAAAGTATGCAATTGTAATTGTTGAAGTGTCGCTCACAAATACACGCATATGAGAAGCTATATACGTGCATCTGTAGTTATAATTATATGACGGCAACTAAGTAATTTCTGGAAGCGCCTAGAAGATTCCACGAGGAAATCAAAGAGTATAAAAGCACAAGCGGATATCTAGCGAGCAATTTCTGAAAGTCAGTTTCATTTAAGATATCAGTTTGGTTATTAAGCCAGCTAACTGCAAAGTATAAGTGTTATTGTGAAGTACTTTAATAAAGGCCATTTTTCCTTTATTCAATATTGGAGTTATTTATTCAACAGTTTAGTGATACGAACAGAGCAAAAAGGCAAATAAGAGGATTTGCAAGCAAATTCGTTACAATTGGTGTCAGAAGAGGAATTGTTGAATAAATTCCGGAGGACAACAAGGACATGGCAAAGTTAAGTGAATTGAAGATCCCGCAACTGAAGAAGGAGTTGGAGAACCGTGGATTGAATACAACCGGCACTAAACTCGAACTTCAGGCACAACTACGAGAGGTAATGGAGTTAGAAGGAATTGATGTGGACCAGTATGTATTTTATCCTGATGGGGACGAGACAACAACAAAAATTGAAGAGAAAAACGAAACATCGCAGACAGTTACGAGCACAGACTTGAACATGATTTTGGCTGCAATATCTGCTCAAACATCGACAATGTCATCTCAACTAGAAGAACAGAAAACGTATATGTCATCTCAACTAGAAGAACAGAAAACGTATATGTCATCACAGATGGAATCCCAAGAGACACGAATAACATCGAAGATTGAAGCACAAGAAACGCGTATATCCGAAATGTCGTCGCAAATGTCATCTCAGCTTGAATCGCAGGAGAACCGTATAACAGCGAAGATTGAAGCACAAGAGGCACGGATAACCGAAATGTCGGCGCAAATTTCAGCACAGATATCATCGCAGATCTCTGCTCAACTGGAAGAGCAAGAAGGACGTATTTCTTCGAAGTTGGAGGCGCAAGATATAAAAATTTTACAGTTTGAAGAAAAAATCGAGGCCGAGGTGGATGTTTTGAGAAGATGTATCGAGCAGTTGCAACTAAATCGGCCAGCAGTTTCAACGAGTAATCCAAAGGTAAAAACACCATCCTTTGACGGTTCTGTTCTTTTCCAGGTTTTTAAGCTACAATTTGAGAAGACCGCAACAGTGAACAACTGGAATGCTGAAGATAAAGTTGCTGCACTGTTCGTGGCATTAAAGGGGCCAGCAGCGGAAATCCTACAGACGATTCCCGAAGGAGAGGGGAACAATTATGAAGCATTGATGGCTGCTGTAGAACGACGTTATGGAAGCGAGCATAGAAAACAGATATTCCAAATTGAGTTGCAAAACCGCTACCAAAAAGCAAACTAGACATTGCAGGAGTTTGCTTCAGATATTGAAAGATTGGCTCATCTTGCAAATGCGGACGCACCCGTGGAATACACTGAAAGGGTAAAAATCCAGAGTTTCATAAATAGCATACGAGATGTGGAAACGAAGCTGGATACATATGCGAATCCAAAACTAACATTTGCTGAAACGGTATCGCATGCACTGACTCAGGAAACAGCTTCACTTTTTAGTAAGCCAGCGTACAAAGCTCATCGCGTGGATGTGGAAAGGCCAGACTGGGTAGACGCAATTTTGGAAGCATTGAAGGGTACGCAGCAGAAGAATAATGATGCAGTCAAATGCTTTAAGTGTGGGAAGCCAGGGCATATTGCGCGTTATTGCAACACCAACCCTAACAGTTCCAACAATGTGGGTGATCGTAAACGCAGAGCAGAAGGTGATGGACAAATCTCCAAGACCACTCAATCGTTAAACTAAATCGAGTCAGCCGCAAGGGGCGACACCTGGCTCCCGAAATTGAATGCCCCATAATCTCTATCTCGCAGATTGGGAGAAGATCGCGCAATCTTATTGTTGGAGGACATGTGGACGGAAAGGAACTTTTACTGACTGTAGATACGGGTGCATCTCATTCCATCATTCGAGCGGATTTAGTCAACAAAAAGATAAGACCATTGCTTAGAGCAAGATTACGTACATCCACGGGAGAGGACACCCAGGTAATTGGAGAAGTAGTATGTGAAGTAGCAATTGGGAACGTCACGGTACTACACAATTTTATAGTGGCAGATATTGTTGATGAAATCATAAATGGAGTGGACTTCTTAATCAACCAAGGCATCAAGATCGACATGCAAAGCAAGACGATGCGATATAAGAACATGGATGTACCACTTAATTTCGGCTACGAGAGAGGCTACAGCAGTAAACGAGTACTGGTGGAAGAGAGTCAGCAAATACCACCAAAATCCGAAGCAGTCATCTGGGCAAAGATTGATGGAGATTGTGGGACAAACAAATTGTGGGTTGTCGAAGCAGTAAACAAATCAGCACCGAACATACTTGTAGGAAAAACCCTGGCTATGACAAAACAAGATGGACATATTCCGGTAAGAGTACTCAATGAGTTCAAGTCACCACTCAAACCGACCAAAGGAGCTATTTTGGGAAGATGCCAAGAGGCTGAAGTAATTATTAACTGTGAACAGCTCCAGGAACACGTTTCATTTAGTAACACTGATCTTTCAAATGACATCACGGAATGGACGGAGGGGCTAGAGGAAGATTATCAGAGTAAGGCAAAGCAACTGCTCCTAAAGTACGCAAACATATTTGACCAGGATGGTTCCAAACCATGCCGCACCAATGTTGTGAAACATCAAACTGACACTGGAGACGCGAGGCCGATACGTCAAGCTCCACGTAGTGTTCCACTGGCGAAGCGGCAAGTGGTGAGTCAAATTGTACAAGAAATTAGCGACAGCGGCGCCATCGAACCATCAGCTAGTCCCTGGAGCTCACTGGTAGTACTTGTACTTGTAAAGAAGGATGGACAAATGAGGTTTTGCGTGGACAACCGGAAGTTGAACGACGTTACGAAAAAGGATAGCTACCCATTGCCAAAAATTGACAACACTCTGGACTCGCTCTCTGGTACGAAATGGTTTTCCACACTGGACTTGAAAAGCGGCTACTGGCAAGTGGAGGTGAAGAGGAAGACAAAGAGAAAACAGCCTTCAGCGTCGGAGATGGTCTTTGGCAATTTACAGTAATGCCCTTTGGACTATGTAATGCACCAGCTACTTTCGAGAGACTCATGGCTCAGGTATTGAAAGGACTACATTGGAAAACATGCTTGGTGTACCTGGACAACATCATCGTATTGGGCAAGAACTTTGATGAACATCTTAAAACTTAGATGAATTTTTCCAGAGAATAGCTGGCGCTGATTTGAAGTTAAGTCCCAAAAAGTGTGCGCTGTTTAAAAAGGAAGTAAATTATTTGGGTCACAAGGTAACGACAGAAGGTATCCGTACAGCGAATGAAAAGATAGAGGCAGTAAAGGATTGGCCAAGACCACAGAATCTGCATGAATTGAGAAGTTTCCTTGGGCCGTGCACATATTACCGCCGATTTGTACCAAATTTTGCCAGCGTAGCCCATAGTCTCCACGAGCTAACAAGAAAAAGTAAAGCTTTTGAATGGAAGAAAGAGCAAGAAGTATCTTTCCAATCATTGAAAGAGCGTTTGTTCACTGCCCCAATGTTGGCATATCCAATTCCAGGAGCAACGTTTATTCTAGATACAGATGCGAGCGGATATGCTATAGGAGGTGTTTTGTCACAACTGGTCGATGGACAGGAGAAGGTAGTTGCATATTATAGCCGTTCGATTGGAAAACCAGAGAGGAACTACTGCGTTACGCGGAGAGAGCTGTTGGCATTGGTAGAGTGCATTAAATATTTTCACAAATACCTCTACGGCCAGCGATTCCATGCCAGGACAGATCACGCAGCTTTAAAATGGCTTCTGTAGTTCCGTAATCTGGAAGGACAATTGGCACGGTGGATCGAGCGACTACAAAGCTATGACTTTTCCATTGAGCATCGAAAAGGTAGTACCCATGGAAATGCCGATGCAATGTCACGAAGACCATGTAGTTTGGAATGCAAGCACTGTTCAAAAGCCGAGGCTAAAGAAGACATTATAGATGTCCGGCTAATGATTATAACATGTGCAGATGAATGGGACAAGGAACAGCTAAGAAAGTGTCAGCTAGAAGATACAGATCTGTCACGTGTTATGCAAGGGCTCGAACGAAACGAAAGACCAAACAGAGAAGAGATATCAGCAGAGAGTCCCATTGCGAAGTCATATTGGGCACAGTGGAACAGTTTAGAATTGGTATCCGGTTGCCTTCATCGAGTATGGGAGAGTGAGGATGGTAAATGCAAGAAGAAACTGATTGTTGTTCCCAGAAAGGGGATTCCTGACGTGCTCAGCGAGCTGCGTAATGGTCCAAGCGGAGGTCATCTTGGAATCACGAAGACTCTCGAGAAGATTAAACAGAGATTCTATTGGGTTGGTTGCCGTCAGTCGTTCACTGAGTGGATTGCGAACTGCGGGGTTTGCAGCAGAGCAAAAGGGCCCAGAACCCGAAGTTATGGCCAGATGAAGCAATATAACTCAGGTGCCTATTTGAAAAGATCGCTATGGATGTCGCCGGCCCATTTCCTACTAGCAACGGCGGAAACAAATATGTACTGGTAGTTATGGATTATTTCAGCAAATGGCCAGAAGTATACCCAATTCCAAATCAAGAAGCGGAAAGGTTAGAAGAAGTGTTTATAAACAATTGGGTTGACAGGTATGGTGTACCAATGGAGTTACATTCTGATCAAGGCAGGAATTTCGAATCAGCTGTATTCCAGGAAATGTGTAAATCATTGGGCATTCGAAAAACACGGACAACTGCATTGCATCCTCAATCCGATGGTATGGTAGAACGATTCAATAGAACATTGGAAAGTAGTAGACAAGTAACATAAAGAGTGGGATACCCGCATACCATTATTCTTAATGGCTTACCGATCAGCCATGCATGGGACAACGGGCCAAACGCCTGCAAAAGTAATTTTTGGCAATAACCTTAGACTGCCAGCTGATTTGAAGTTTGGGATAGATGCCAATGCGGCGGGCGAGAAATGTTAAGAAATCCACTAGTGATTTGGAAGAAGAGCTGAGAGAGATACACCATCTTGTAAGGCAACGATAAAAAGTTATGAGTGACAAGATGAAAGCGAGGTACGATAAAGCACTTAATTCGGAATGGTTGCAGGAAGGAGATTTGGTGCTGTTATACAACCCACAACGAAAAAAAGGTTTGCCCCCGAAATTGCAGTGTAATTGGGAAGGCCCATACAAAGTTGTAAAACGGATCAACGATGTAGTTTACCGCATACAAACCATTGGCAAACAACGAACCAAAATGAAAGTGGTTCATTTGGAAAGGCTGGCAGCGTTTAGATCGAGAGATTGTCTGATCGGGACGATCAGACTTAGGTGGAGGGCAGTGTGACGAATATGAGTGACACCAGGTGATACTCACATCCCTAGTCTGATGCTAAGTAAATGAAGTCACAACAACAATAAAGCAGACAGTTACTTGTGTCTACATAAACGAATAAAACATTATGTCTACACATATGTACGTACACGCAGCAGAGAAGTGATGCTCCCAAAAGTATGCAGTTGTAATTGTTGAAGTGTCGCTCACAAATACACGCATATGAGAAGCTATATACGTGCATCTGTAGTTATAATTATATGACGGCAACTAAGTAAATTCTGGAAGCGCCTAGAAGATGTCACGAGGAAATCAAAGAGTATAAAAGCACCAGCGGTGGAGGCGCTATAATCAGTTTCGATTAAGACGATATCTAGCGAGCAATTTTTGAAAGTCAGTTTCATTTTAAGCTATCAGTTTGGTTATTGAGCCAGCTAATTGCAAAGTATAAGTGTTATTGTGAAGTACTTTAATAAAGGCCATATTTCCATTATTCAATATTGGAGTTATTTATTCAACAGTTTAGTGATACGAACAGAGCAAAAAGACAAATAAGAGGATTTGCAAGCAAATTCGTTACAGTACAAACGTATTATAAAGTCAACCCTGGTCCACCTTTATGGCGATATCTCGAAAAGGCGTCCACCTACAGAACTAAGGCCCACTCCCTTTTAAAATACTTATTATAACCTTTCGTTTGATACCCATATTGTACCAACGCATTCTAGAGTCAACCCTGGTCCACCTTTATGGCGATATCTCGAAAAGGCGTCCACCTATAGAACTAAGGCCCACTCTCTTTTAAAATACTCTTTAACACCTTTCATTTGATAGCCATATTGTACAAACATATTCTAGAGTCACCCCTGGTCCACCTTTATGGCGATATCTCTAAAAGGCGTCTACCCATAGAACTAAGGCCCATGCCTTTTTAAAACACTTATTAACACATTTCATTTGATACCCATATCGTACAAACAAATTCTAGAGTCCCCTCTGGTCCACCGTAATGGCGATATGTCGAAAAGGCGAATACCTATAGAACTAAGGCCCACTACCTTTTAAAAAACACATTAACACCTTTCATTTGATAGCCATATTGTACAAACGTATTCTAGAGTCACCCCTGGTCCACCTTTATGGCGATATCTCGAAAAGGCGTCCACCTCTAGAACTTAGGCCCACTCTCTTTTAAAATACTCTTTAACACCTTTCATTTGATAGCCATATTGTACAAACGCATTCTAGAGTCACCCCTGGTTCACCTTTATGGCGATATCTCGAAAAGGCGTCCACCTATAGAACTAAGGCCCACTCCCTTTTAAATACTCATTAACACCTTTCATTTGATACCCATATCGTACAAACATATTCTAGAGTCACCCCTGGTCCACCTTTATGGCGATGTCTCGAAAAGGCGTCTACCTATAGAACTAAGGCCCACGCCTTTTTAAAATACTCATTAACACCTTCCATTTGATACCCATATCGTACAAACAAACTCTAGAGTCACCTCTGATCCACCTTTATGGCGATATCTCGAAAAGGCGAAGACCTATAGAACTAAGGCTCACTCCCTTTTAAAATACTCATTAACACCTTTCATTTGATACCTATATTGTACAAACGCATTCTCGAAAAGGCGTCCACCCATAGAACTAAGGTCCGCTCCCTTTTAAAATACTCATTAACATCTTTCGTTTGATACCCATATTGTACAAACAAATTCTAGAGTCACCCCTGGTCCACCTTTATGGCGATATCTCTAAAAGGCGTCTACCTATAGAACTAAGGCCTATGCCTTTTTAAAACACTCATTAACACCTTTAATTTGATACCCATATCGTACAAACAAATTCTAGAGTCCCCTCTGGTCCACCGTAATGGCGATATGTCGAAAAGGCGAATACCTATAGAACTAAGGCCCACTCCCTTTTAAAAAACTCATTAACACCTTTCATTTGATAGCCATATTGTACAAACGTATTCTAGAGTCACCCCTGGTCCACCTTTATGGCGATATCTCGAAAAGGCGTCCACCTATAGAACTAAGGCCCACTCCCTTTTAAATACTCATTAACACCTTTCATTTGATACCCATATCGTACAAACATATTCTAGAGTCACCCCTGGTCCACCTTTATGGCGATGTCTCGAAAAGGTGTCTACCTATAGAACTTAGGCCCACTCCCTTTTAAAATACTCATTAACACCTTTCATTTGATACCCATATCGTACAAACAAATTCTAAGGTCACCCCTGGTCCACCTTTATGGCGATATCTCGAAAAGGCGTCTACCTATAGAACTAAGGCCCACGCACTTTTAAAATACCCATTAACACCTTTCATTTGATACCCATATCGTACAAACAAATTATAGAGTCACCCCTGGTCCACCTTCATGGCGATATCTCAAAAAGGCGTCCACCCATAGAACTAAGGCCCACTCCCTTTTAAAATATTCATTAACACCTTTCATTTGATACCCATATCGTAAAAACAAATTCTAGAGTCACCCCTGGTGCACCTTTATGACGATATCTCGAAAAGGCGTCCACCTAGAGAACTAAGGCCCACTCCCTTTTAAAATACTCATTATCACCTTTCAACCCTGGTCCACCTTTATAACTATATCTCGAAAAGGCGTCCTCCTATGGAACTAAGGCCCACTCCCTTTTAAAATACTCATTAACATCTTTCATTTGATACCCATATCATACAAACAAATTCTAAAGTCACCCCTGGTCCACCTTTATGGTGATATCTCGAAAAGGCGTCCACCTATAGAACTAAGGCGCACGCGCTTTTAAAATTTGATACCCATATCGTACAAACAAATTCTAGAGTCAGCCCTGGTCCACCTTTATGGCGATATCCCTAAACGGCGTCCACCTATAGAACTATGGCCCACTCCCCCTTAAAATACTCTTTAATACCTTCCATTTGATACACATGTCATACAAACACATTCCAGGGTTACCCTAGTTTCATTTTCGTACATGGTGATTTTCCCTTATTTTGTCTCCATAGCTCTCAGCTGAGTATGTAATATTCGGTTACACCCGAACTTAGCCTTCCTTACTTGTTTTTCTTTCATTTACAATTTTTTTAGTAAACTCTGCCTTCTTTCTCATTACATAATTTTTTTATATTTTTATTTTATTTTTTATGAGGGTATCCTCTATTCTATTCGAAATTTTCGTTTTGTGTCACACTTATATATTACATATACTTATACAAAATTAAACTCGGTAAAGCGCCGATTGCAGACCTATCGAGTGGCGTGAAATAGGCTAAATTCTTTTAGCACATTTCTTCGTTTTTAACTAAAAGTTCGTGTTTTTTGAATTATGACACTATTGAAGTAAATGGGCGATATATGTATATGTAGTTTATATGGGTGATATAGGCCTACTGGGGAACCGAGGAACCAAAATTAACTTCGTTAGCGCGCCAACGGGGACCTCCCGGGTGGTGTAGAAAAAGCTATTTTTCAATCCAATTTAAAGTAATTCGGGAGAAAAGGCTTTGAAGAGATTTACAAGGTATAATCGAAACAGCTGTCGCCTTGTCCGTCCTGATGTCACGTTGTTTAAATTTTTCCCAAATTATTAAATAAATTAAAGTAATTTCACCATAATTCTATGTCAATTTTATTTGACTTTACATATTTTTTATATTTTTGTTTAAGGAGCTCCATACCAAAACGTTATAATCACATTTGAAAATTTTGTAGAAAATTAAGAAAATACAATCAAAAAGTACAACGTCTTAGATCAAATTCAAAATTTTAATGAAAAATGTAAGTAAGTTATACTAATTTCACACAGACGGCTTATTGAATAATAAAGGCAATTTTCTACATTAAGACGCTTATTGAGCTCAATCTTCCCTACAAAATTCGAATCTATTATTATTTCATTAGTAGCTAATCGAATGCCTAATGAAGTCGAAAGCACAATGCAACTCTGTTGGCAGCGTTCCGCTTCCGTTTCCGTTTCTTAGTTTTCAAAGCAAATGTCATTGTCTGCATGGCGGAACGATAAAAGGTGGCCGCATCGAACAGCTGATTATAACCTTTTTTTGATACATCAACTACCGGCGCAGTACGATTTTGACATTTGTCCATCGAATTTACAAGTACATGGAATTTTGTTTGTTTGTAGGTATGTCACCATGCTCCCACCTTGTATCGTTCCGCCATGATTGTCTGCTCCTCCTTCATACTAATCGAGCAGTTACTTCTGTGTGAAAGCAAAAAATTTACGATTTCATTAGCAGGTGAAATGAGATCATTAAGTTTCTGTGTGAAAACAGTATTAGACCATTTTGCCATATTTCCACTCACTGCTTAACTATTAACGCATTATTGCACTACCCCAAACACTGGATGCTTAGGCTCAGTTGAAAAAAATACAAGTTGATCGAATTTCGACCACAGGCGATACTAGTGTAATATCTAATCTAATATATCTAATCTAATATCTAATATATATTATAAATGGGAAAGTTTGGATGTTTGTATGTTTGTATGTTTGTCCAGACCTTTGTCTTTGTGACTCAATCACGCAAGCACGGCTGGACCGATTTGGATGAAATTTGGCACACATATGGCCAATAGTCTAGAAGGATCTAGTAGCTATATTTTTTTGAAAAGGGGGGAGCTCCCCACCCCCTAGGAACAGTTATAATTTAATTATTGTATTTTTTCGTCTTTGTGACTGAGTCGCGCCAGAACGGTTACATAGATTTGAATGAAATTTGGGACACGGACAATAGTCTACTAGAAAAATTTTTTTCGGCCATGGAAAGGGGGGTGGCGGTCCCACGACCCCTTCGAACAATTACTTTTTAATAATTTTTACACATTACAACTTTACGTATACGGGCCTTCACCAATATTACAGACTCAATGGATGAAATAAGTCGAGGGCTTACAAACCGAGCAGTGACAACCTCCGTTCCTCTTTCCCCCTTCTCTACTCTCTGGTGTAAAATGTATAAATAGTTAAAATCAATATAAATGTTCTCCTAAATCAATAATTTTTGGTATCTGGCTCACGCAGATCGAGATCTAAACTATTTTGGAAAAACGATCGGTGGTGCTCTCCGTCTCTTCCCGCCATCCGCCCACCTTCAATTGCTTTTATTAGCACGCTTTTATTAGCTTTACCTGTATGTTTCTATGTAACTTTTCATTCGCTCCAACGCGCATGCTGCCTTATTAACATGGTTTTATAATTAGCTTCACCTCATCTGTAATCCCGTTAGGGTCATATCGAGACCCTTCCGGGATAATTTCTGGATGGTTTTCGGCATCCCGCCGGGGTCATTTCGGGACTTTTTCGGGATTATTTCGGGATCAATTTGGGACCCTTTCGGGATCATTTCTGTATAGTTTTCGGGATCCGTCCGGGATCCCATCGTGGTTATTTTGGAACATATTTGGTCATTTCAGGACTTTTTCGGGATCATTTGTGGTACCTCCGGCATCATTTCTGGATGGTTTTCGGGATTCGTCCGGGATCCCGTCGGGGTCAATTCAGGACTCTTTCGGGATCATTTGTGGTACCTTACGGCATCGTTTCTAGATGGTGTTGGGAATCCGTCCGGGATCCCGTCAGGGTCATTTTGGGACTTTTTCGCGACTAATACGGGATCATTTGGGGACCCTTTCGGATGTTTTTCGGGATCCATCCGGGATCCCGTCCGGGTCATTTCTGGATTATTAGGGGATTATTTGGGGACCTTTCCGGAATCATTTCTGGATAATTTTCGGGATCCGTCCGGGGATCCCGACGGGGTCATTTCTGGACTATTAGGGGATAATTTGGGGACCCTTCCGGCATCATTTATGGATGGATTTCGGGATCTGTACGGGAACCAATTAGGGTAATTTCGGGACTATTTCGGGATCATTTGGGGACCCTTTAGGGGTAATTTCGTAACTTTTTCTGTATTATTTCGGGATCATTTCGGAACCCTACCGGCAATATTTCTTGATAGTTTGCCGGATCCATCAGGGTCATTTCGGGACCATTTTGGGATCATTTGTGGACCCTCCCGAGATCATATCTGGATCCGTGGTTGTTGTTGTAGCGTTAAAGGTTACTCCCCGAAGGCTTTGGGGGTGATGTGATGGTCCTTTGCCGGATACAGATCCGGTACGCTCCGGTAACACAGCACCATTAAGGTGCTGGCCCGACCATCTCGATTTATATGGCCCCATTAAACCTTCTGGCCATCCCTCCCTCCCCACCCCAAGTTCCATGAGGAGCTTGGGGTCACCAAAGCCTCGTCTGTTAGTGAAACGGGATTCGAAGATCAAAGGTGACACCCTCCGCCTCCATCCTGGATGCCGTAAGAGCCATTTCGGGATTTTTTTGTTACTTTTTCGGTATAGTTTTGGGGCCCTTCCGGGATCATTTCTGGATCCGTGCAGGATTTCATTGTGGTAATTTTCGGACTATTTCGGGCTATTCAGGAATCATTTCTGTATGGTTCTCGCGATCCGTCTTGGATCCCATCGGGGTCATTTCGGAACTTTTTCTAGACTATGTCGAAATAATTTAGGGACCTTTCCTGGATATTTTCTTTTTTCAGCTCATTTAGTTCTCTTTTTTACTCAATTACAAATATAAAATACATTAGACAGAAACAATTTTTAAACAGATAACTTATAAGCAGGCTAACGTGAATACCCCACATATTTTATTTTATACTTGCGGACGAGGCCGCGGGTAAAAGCTAGTTATATTATAAATGGGAAAGTTTGGATGTTTGGATGTCCAGACGTTTGTCTTTGTGCCTCAATCACGCAAGAACGGCTGAACAGATTTGGATGAAATTTGGCACACATATAGCCAGTAGTCTAGAATGATCTACTAGCTATATATTTTTCAAAAGTGGGGAGGTCCGCGCCCCCTAGGAATAGTTATAATTTAATTATTATATTTTTTCGTCTTTGTGACTGAATCATGCCAGAACGGCTACACGGATTTTGATGAAATTTGGGACACAGTCTACTAGCGACATTTTTTTCGAACATGGAAAGGGGGGAGGGGGGCGGGTGGGGGTCCCACGACCCCTTTGAAGAACTACTTTTTTAATAAATTTTACACATTATACCTTTACCTTTACTGGCCTTCACCAATATGACAACTCAATAGGTCAAATAAGTCAAGGGTTACAAAATGAGCAGTGACACCCTCCAATCCCCCTCCCCCTTCTCCTCCTCTGGTGTAAAATCTATAAATTGTTATAACTCAATATAAGTGTTCTCCTAAATCAATAATTTTTGGTATCTGGCTCATACAGAAAAACGATCGGTGGTTCTCTCCGTCTCCTCCCGCCATCCGCCCTCCTTCAATTGCTTTTATTGGCACGCTTTTATTAGCTTTACCTGCATGTTTCTTTGTAACTTTTCATTCGCTCCAAGGGGCTTGCTGCCTTATTAACATGGTTTTATACTTAACTACATCTTATTTGTAATCCCGTTAGGGTCATATCGAGACTCTTCCGGGGTCATTTCTGGATGGTTTTCGGGATCCGTCCGGCATCCCGTCGATGTCATTTCGGGACTATTTCGGCATCATTTGGGGTACCTTCCGGCATCATTTTTAGATGGGTTTCGGGATCCTTCCGGGATCTCTTCGGGGTCATTTCGGTACTATTTCGGGATCATTTGGGGTACCTTCCGGCATCATTACTAGATGGTTTTGGGGATCCGTCAGGGATCCCGTCGGGGTCATTTCGGGACTTTTTCGCGACTAATACGGGATCATTTGGGGAACCTTTCGGCATCATTTCTGGATGGTTTTCGGGATCCGTCCGCGATCCCGTCGGGGTAATTTCGGGACTATTTCGGGATAATTTGGGGTACCTACCGACATCATTTTTGGATTGTTTTCGGTATCCGTCCGGGATCCCGTCGGGGTCATTTCGGAATCTTTTCGGGACCATTTGGGGTCCCTTCCGGCATCATTTATGGATGTTTTCGGGATCCGTCCGGGATCCTGTCGGGGTCATTTTGGAACTTTTGCGGGATCATTTGGGGTCTCTTCCGGGATCATTTCGGGATGGTTTTCGGGATCCGTCTGGGATCCCGTCGATGTCATTTCAAGACTATTTCGGCATCATTTGGGGTACCTGCCGGCATCATTACTAGACGGTTTTGGGGATCCGTCAGGGATCCCGTCGGGGTCATTTCGGGACTTTTTCGCGACTAATACGGGATCATTTGGGGATCCTTTCGGCATCATTTCTGGATGGTTTTCGGGATCCTTCCGGGATTCCGCCAGTGTCATTTCGGGACTACTACGGGATCACTTCGGGACCTTTCCGGCATCATTTCTGGATAGTTTTCCGGATCCGTCCGGGATCGCGCGTGGTCATTTCGGGACTATTTCGGGATCATTTGGGGTTCCTACCGTCGTCATTTCTGGTTGGTTTTCGGGATCCGTCCGCGATCCCGTGGGGGTCATTTCGGAAATTTTTCTGGACTATGTAGGGATAATTTAGGAACCCTTCCTGGATATTTTCTGGATGGTTTTTGAGATCCGCGCCTAAGCCCTTCAGGATCATTTCGGAACTTTTTCGGGACTATTTCGGGATCATTTTGGTACCCTTCAGGGATCATTTCTGTGTGGTTCAATGGATAAGTCTAGAATCGTGTCGTTGTCATTTCGGGTTTTTTGGGTATATTCCGGGAACTTTTGCAGACCCTATAGCTTTGGGGTCAGTTCGCGGCTTTTTTTGGATAATTTCGGGATCATTTGGGGATCCTATCAGGTTATCAGCTCACTTAGTTCTTTTTTTTTACTCAATTACAAATATAAAATGCATTAGAAAGAAACAAATTTTTAAACAGATAACTTGATAAGCAGGCTAACGTGAATGGCCCATATATTTCATTTTCTGCTTGCGGACGGGGCCGCGGGTAAAGGCTAGTATATTGTAAATTATAAATGGCAAAGTTTGGATGTTTAGATGTTTGGATGTTTGTCCAGACGTTTGTCTTTGTGACTCAATCACGCAAGAACGGCTGGACGGATTGGGATGAAATTTGGCACACATATAGCCAATAGTCCAGAAGGATCTACTAGCTATATATTTTGCAAAAGGGGGGAGGTCCCCGCCCCCCACGAACAGTTATAATTTAATTACTATATTTTTTAGTTTTTGCGACTGAATCACGCCAGAACGGCTACACGGATTTTGATGAAATTTGGGACACAAACAGTAGTCTACTAGCGAAATTATTTTCGAACATGGAAAGAGGGGTGGGGTCCCACGACTCCTTCGAGTAATTACTTTTTAATAATTTTTACACATAATAACTTTACGTATACTGGCCTTCACCAATATCACAGACTCAATGGGTCAAATAAGTCGAGGGCTTACAAAGTGAGCAGTGACACCCTCCACCCCCCCCCTTGCTACCCCTCTGGTGTGTAATCTATAAATTGTTATAACCCAATATAAGTTTTCTCCTAAATCAATAGTTTTTGGATAGAGATCTAAACAATTTTGGAAAAACAAGCAGCCGTACTTCTCCTCCCGCCATCCGCCCTCCATCAATTATTTTTGTTAGCACGCTTTTATTAGCTTTACCTGTATGTTTATTTGTAACTCTTCATTCGCTCCAACGCGCCTGCTGCCTTATCAAAATGGTTCTACAATTAGCTTCGCCTTATTTGTAATCCCGTTGGGGTCATATCGAGACCCTTCCGGTATCATTTTTGGATGGTTTTCGGGATGCGTCCGGGATCCCGCCGGAGTCATTTCGGGACTTTTTCGGTACTATTTCGGGATAATTTTGGGACCTTTCTGGGATAATTTCTGTCTAGTTTTCGGGATCCGTCCCGGATCCCGTCGGGGTTATTTTGGGATATTTTCGGGACTATTCCGGGATCATTTCGGGACTTTTCCGCGAACATTTAGGGACCTTTCCGGCAACATTTCTGGATGGGTTTCGGGATCCGTTCGGCATCCAGTCGGGTATTTTCGGGGTCATTTGCGTACCTTTGAGAGATAAATTCTAGATGGTTGCCGGGATCATTACGGGACTTTTGCGGGGTCATTTTAGGTCCCTTCCGCCATTATTTCTGGATGGTTTTCGGGATCCGTACGGGGTCCCGTCGGGGTCATTTCGGGACTTTTTTCCGACTAATTAGCGATCATTTGGAGACCCTTTCGGCATCATTTCTGGATGGTTTTTCGGGATCCGTTCGGGGTCCCAGCAGGGTAATTTCGGGACTATTTGGGGATCATTGGGGACCTTTCCGGCATCGTTTCTGGATAGTTTTCGCGATCCGTTCGGGATCCCGTAGGGGTCATTTCGGGACTATTTCGGGATCATTTTGGGGTACCTTCCGGCATTATCTCTAGATAGTTTTCTGGATCCCGTCGGGGTCACTTCGGGACTTTTTCTCGACTGAGACGGGCTCAAATGGGCACCCTTTCGGCATCATTTCTGGATAGTCTGCGGGATCCGTCCGGGATCCCGTTAGGGTAATTTCGGGACTATTAGGGGATCATTTGAGGACCTTTCCGGCATCATTTCTGGATAGTTTTCGGTATCCGTCCGGGATCCCGTCGGGATCATTTCGGGAATTTTTCGGGGCTATTTCGGGATCATTTGGGGTATTTTCCGACATCATTTAAGTATGGTTTTCGGGATACATCCGGGATCGTTTGGTGTCCCTTTCGGCATAATTTCTGGATGGTTTTCGAGATCCGTCAGGAATCCCGTCGGGGCCACTCCTGTATTTTTTCGGGACTAATACGGGTTGATTTGCGAGCCTTTCGGTATCATTTCTGGATGGTTTTCGGGATCTGTACGGGAACCCATAAGGGGTAATTTCGGGACTTTTTCGGGACTATTTCTGAATCATTTTGGGACCCTTCCTGGTTAATTTCTGGATGATTTTCGGGATCTGTCCTGGAGTTTTAGTATCATCTTGGGACCCTTCCGGTATCATTTTAGATCTCTTCGCAACCGGTAGTTCAGCACACATGCCTTTTTAAATTATGAGCTTTTATGGCCGTGGATTTGCTGCTAATTATTCGTAATTAAAATTGGGTATGTCTTATCTTCAATCTAACACAGCTTTTTCGTTGTATAATCGTGTAAGGAACTGTTATAACTATAATTACACTTTTTGTAATATTTTAACCAACTAAATACCCGAAAAAGCAACACTATTTTCATCTAAAAAATTCTCTTTGGTTTTAGGTAATTGTAGTTTCACTCCTTTGTTCTATGAGTAGTAATTCTTTCACGCCTTTCATATCAGTTAATTTAATTTAAAAACAAAATGTATTTTTTTAATTCGAAAAAATTGTATTGTTACTATTCATGAAAGCGTGGCTTTCAGCCTATCTTCTCATTTAGTTCTTTTTTTCTACTGAATTACAAAAATAAAATACATTAGACAAAAATAATTTTTAAACAGATAACTTGATAAGCAGGCTAACGTGAATAGCACATATATTTTATTTTCTCCTTGCGGACGGGGCCGCGGGTAAAGGCTAGTATATTATAAATGGGAAAGTTTGGATGTTTGGATGTTTGTCCAGACGTTTGTTTTTGTGACTCAATCACGCAAGAACAGCTGGACGGATTTGGATGAAATTTGGCACACATATAGCCAATAGTCCTAGAAGGATCTACTAGCTATATATTTTTCAAAATGGGGGAGGTCCCCGCCCCCTAGGAAAAGTAATAATTTAATTATTATATTTTTTCGTCTTTGTGACTGAATCACGCCAGAACGGCTACATGGATTTTCATGAAATTTGGGACACAGCCAATAGTCTACCAGCGAAATTTTTTCGAACATGGAAAGGGGGCTGGGGGTCATTATAACTTTACCTTTACTGACCTTCTCAGATATTACAACTCAATAGTTCAAATAAGCCGAGGGCTTACAAAATGAGCAGTGACAACCCCCCGGTTATTTTGGGACATTTTCAGCACTATTCCGGGATCATTTCGAGACTATTTCGCAATCATTTGGGAACCCTTCCGGCATCCTGTCGGGTATTTTCGGAATCATTTGCGTATCTTTGAGAGATAAATTCTTGACGTTTTGACGTTGACGTGTTTGGACGTGTTTTGTTAGCTTCGTATAAATATTTATATTAATGCACAAAAAAGTTTTTCCTATTGGTTTTAATTTAACAAAGTAATCTTGTGTTAATAAACCACATCAAACAAAACAAAATAAAAGGAAAGATAGTGACTTTATTAACTTTTTTACAAGTGGCGGGAGGGAAGGCAAAATGCCGCCCTCTGAGTGTAAAGAATGCATGGTGAAAATGTAACAAATATACGATTCTATTCCATGTTCAGGAGGATGTGGCAGCTTTTTCTGCATTAAATGTAGTAATATGAAAAGACAGGAAATCAAATTGCTGAGTGAAAACGCAAATATTAAGTGGTTTTGTAATCAGTGCACATTATGTGATACAAATACGAAATTTATTGAAATCAAACATTTGATAGAAAATTGCGATCAAAACAAAATCGGAAAGAGAGAAATGAAAGACATAATTGAAGAAGCCTTATTTAATAAGATTCAACAGCTGAAAACTAGTCTGATTACAGATTTCAACTCATTGCTTGGGCATAATGTGGAAATTAAAATGTTCCAAATGAAAAAAGATATATTAACAGAGCTATCGAAAACATTAGAAAATAATAACGAAAAAATAAACACCACTCTACAAAATGCCAATAGCAAAAACAATAACAATAAAGTTACATATGCTGAAGCTGTAGCACAAAAGGAAAATAGAATTGTTATTAAACCAAAAGATAAAGCCAAGAAAAATAAACATACAAAAGAAGCATTAAAAACAGTGATAGAGCCAACCGAATGTCATGTGACGGGAGTGAAAGAAATAAACAACGGAGGGATTGTAGTTCAATGCAAGAATAAAGAGTCATGCGAACTACTGCAGAAGAAAATAGCGGAACAAATTGGAAAAGAGTTCGAAGCAGAGAAAACTGAAGACAAGAGAGAAATGAAGAAAATATTTAAAGTGATTGGTTTAACAGAGAGACTAAGCAGTGAGCGCTTAGTAGAATGCATTACGAAACAGAATAGTATATGTGAGGGTAAAGAGTTTAAAGTTGTAAAGATTTTTGAGAACTATAGTCGTAGAGAAGAATGTTTTAATGCACTTGTTGAAACAGATGCAGAGACGTTTGAAAATATTTTGCACCAAAAGAGAATAAATTTAGAGTGGACTCTTGCATTACCATTGAGTACGTAAGAGTATTTAGATGCTTTAAATGTTTAGGTTTTAATCATAAGGCTGTTGAATGCATTAACAAAAAAGCATGTAGTAAATGTGCAGGAAATCATGACTTAAAAGATTGCTCATCAAGTATTTTTAAGTGTGTAAATTGTTGTGAGATTGTACATAAAAAACTATTAGAAGCGGATATACACCATACTGCCTTTAGACAGGATTGCCCCGCATATAAAAGATATATTGAAAGTAAATCTAGAACTAGAAAGTAGCAATCAAGAAATCAATATCCTATTTGCCTTTATCTTAATATTAATAGTATTTTAGGCAATAAAGAGGAACTCGAAAGACTTATTGAAATAAAAAATCCAGCTATAATATTATGTGCTGAGACATGTACCACTAATGAAATTTCAAATTCAGAGTTAAATATACATACTTACAAACTAGTGCGATGCGATTCACATAGTAGACATACTGGCGGTGTGCTGATTTACGTACATAATTCAATTGAATATAACATTAAATTCAACAAATCAATAGATAAAAATCTTTGGTGTATTTTTATTAAATTGAAGCACTTCAACCCAAAATGGCAAATTGGAGTGATTTATCACTCTCCTAGTACAAGTGATGCCGATTTTATTAACTATTTGCGCAACGTCCTAGGTAGTACTTGCGAACTGTCAGATAGCAATATTCTTGTAGGTGATTTTAATATCAATTTGAATAATAGCTCAACTTATAGCATTCAACTAATTGATCTATTTAAATCATATTCAATTAATCAAAAAGTTGATTTTGATACCCGTATAACTGAGACATCTAAAACTAAAATTGATTTACTCTTTTCGAATACTGACGATATAGTATGTGAAAAGTTAGATGAACACCAAATATCAGATCACGAAACCACCCAATTTAAAATTAAAAGCAGTCCTAGGTCAAAAATGAGAAGCCTTAAAAAAATTACTTCTTGAGAGTATTATAATACGGAAGCACTGATTAATCAATTGCGCTTGTGCGATTTTAGCAACTTTAATAGAATTGATTTAGAGTCCAAAGTAGGGCGGGTTAATAGCAATGTTTTAAATGCCATGCGGAGCTTAACGTATGAAAAGGTAGTACACTTAAAGTTAATTAATAAATGGTATGACAATGAGTTAGCCAACATGAATAAATATAAATTAGAACTTTATAAACTAGCTCAAATATCCGGAGAATGGGATGAGTATAGAAACATAAAAAAAGAATATAAGAAGCTGGTAAAAATTAAAAAAATTAAGCATATGGAGCATAAGATACATATGAATAGTAAAGATAGTAAAGCGATATGGAAATATTTGAAATTCGCAATAAGTAGGGTTAATGAAAACTCTTCATTCAAGAAAATTTTGATAAGCGGTACAGCTTATATGAATGAATCTGAAATTGCTAACAATTTGAATAAATATTTTGTTGATAGCATTGAGGATATTTGCAATAATATAGAAGAATTTTATACCCAAGTAAATTTTCCTATTCAGTTAAATGGGATTTTCAAATTTGTAAAAGTTAGTACAGACGACGTTATCTAAATTGTTATGACGTTTAAATCTAAGCGAGGTGGTAAAAAGCTGTTATCAGATGGTTTTCTTAAAGACATGATATCATATCTGGGATACTTCTATGCGCAAATCATAAATGAAAGTTTAAGTAGTGGCATAGTTCCGGGTATTTGGAAAACTTCTACCATTGTGCCATTCGAAAAAGTTAATAACACAATAAAAGCAGAGGAGTTACGTCCGATAAATACACTGGCCAGTGATGAAAAGATTTTAGAACTTGTGGTAAAAACCAGTAGGTTCAATACTTGGAAGAAAAAAATATACTCATACCTCAACAATCAGGATTTAGAAAAAAACATTCCTGTGAAACAGCTTTGAATATGGTTTTAGCTGAATGGAAAGAAGAACTTAATAATAAAAAGGCGACAATAGCAGTTTTCATTGATCTTAAAAGAGCCTTCGAAACTATAGTTAAAAAAAATTATTAGGAAAATTGGAAGGAATTGGTATTAGGGATGTTGAACTGGATTGGTTTAAAGATTTCTTAACAAATCGCAAACAAAGAACAGTAATTGGTTCGATAATATCAGACGAAGTGGATGTTAAGATTGGCCTACCCCAAGGCTCTGTTCTTGCACCAATTTTATTCAACATTTATATTATTGATATAAATTCTGTTTTGAAATTCAGCCCCATAAAACTTTTCGCTGATGATGCTCTAATTTCTATAAATGGCAAAAATGAAAATGATATAAGGTTCAAGTTACAAAGTGACTTAAACGCACTTTATATCTGGCTGTTTACAAACAGACTTAAAATTAATATAGAAAAAACTAAATACATGCTTATTTCAAGAAAAAACATTGCTAATTTTGAAACTATTACTATAAGTAATATTGAAATAGAAAAAGTAAACACGATTAAATATTTGGGTGTTCAGATTGATTGCAAATTAAAATTTGATGCCCATGTTGACTATTCAGTAAGTAAAATAGCAAAAAAATTATGGTTTATTCAAAGAACTTGTAAAAACTTAAGTAATTATTACAAAGTAAAGGTTTATAGATCCATAGTTGAGCCTTATTTTATTTATTGCTCAACAATATTTTTTATTATGAAAGATTCGCAAATTGATAAGTTGCAAAAAATGCAAAATAAAGCAATGCGCTTTATTTTAAGCAAACGTTATGATACTCCGATAAAAGACATGCTTCTAAGTTTAAATTGGATGAGCGTTAAACAACAAATATTCTTTAACACAATGAAATTTATTTATAATATAAAGCACGGAATTTTGCCAGAGTATCTCAGAACAGGTATTACATTTAATTACGAGGTCCATGATATAAATACAAGGCAGAGAAATAATTTTAAATTGCCAAATTATAAAACAGAATCGGAACAAAATAGTCTTTTTTACAAAGGGTTGAAATACTTCAACGAACTACCTGAATATATAAAAAATTGTGATAGAAACTTATTTAGCAGCCGGTGTATGACTACACCAAATCTAGGCCGATTAAATGATATAGTCGTTGAGATTTAAATGCATTAGTGATACATGTGTCATAATTAAAATTTTTTCTTGAATTAAAAAATTTAGATTAAGTACACATGTTAATTAATGCAATCATATTTTTATGTTTTGAACTAGGCTCTTAGAGTCGTAATAAATAAATAAATATATATAAATATATATATAAATTCTTGATGGTTTCCGGGATCATTACGGGACTTTTTCGGGGTCATTTTGGGTCCCTTCCGGCATCATTTCTGGATGGTTCTCGGGATCCATCCGGGATCCTGTCGGGGTCATTTTGGAACTTTTGCGGGATCATTTGGGTCTCTTCCGGGATAATTTCGGGATGATTTTTCAGGATCTGTCCGGAATCCCGTCAGAGATATTTCGGCAATTTTTCTGGGCTATTTCGGGGTCATTTCGGGATTTTTTCTGAATGAGTTATTTCCGGATTTATCCAGGATCATTTTGGGGATCCCTCATTGATTTCTGGATGGTTTTCGGCATTACGTCAGGGTCATTTCAGGACTTTTTCGGGACTATTTCGAGGTCATTTGGAGACCCTTCCGGCATTATTTCGGAATAGTTTTCGGGATCCATACGGAATCCCGTAAGCGTACTTTCTGAACTTTTTCAGGGCTATATCAGGTTCCGCCAAAAACATTTCGGGACTTTTTTGGGAGTATTTGGGGATCATTTGAGGATACTTCAAGGATAATGTATGGATGGTTTTCGGGATACCTCCAGGATCCCGTCAGGATCATTTTGGGACCCCTGCTGTTTAATTTCTGGATGATTTCCAGGATTTGTCCCGGATCCCGTCGGCATCATTTCGTTAATATTTTCGTATCATTTTGGGACACTTCCGGCATCATTTTAGGTCTCTTCGCAACCGGTGGTTCAGTACACATGCGTTTTTAAATTATGAGCTTTTATGGCAATGGATTTGCTGCAAATTATTCGTAATTAAAATTCGGTATGTTTTATCTTTAACATCTAACACAGCTTTTTCGTTCTATTTTTGAGTTTTTTAAACGAATCCTGTAACGAACTGTTATAACTATAATTACACTTTTTGTAATATTTTAACGAATTAAATACACGAAAAAGCATCACTATTTTCATCAAAAAAAATTATCTTTGGTTTTAGCTAATTGTAGTTTCACTCCTTCGTTCTATGAATAGTAATGGTTTCACCCCAGTTATATCAATTAATTTAACTTAAAAACAAAATATATTTTTTTAATTCGAAAAAACTGTATTTTACTATTCATGTAAGCGTGCGTTTCAGCTTATCACCTCATTTAGTTATTTCTTTACTCTATTATAAAAATAAAATACATTAGACGAAAATAATTTTTAAACAGATAACTTGATAAGCAGGCTAACGTCAATAGCACATATATTTTATTTCCTCCTTGCGGGCGGCGCCGCGGGTAAAAGCTATATATTATAAATGGGAAAGTTTGGATGTTTAGATATTTGGATGTTTGGATGTCCAGATATTTGTTTTGTGACTCAACCACGCAAGAACGGCTGGACGGATTTGGATGAAATTTGGCACTCATATAGCCAATAGTCTAAAAGGATATACTAGCTATATTTTTTTGAAAAGAGGGGAGGTCCTCGCGCCCTGGGGAGAGTTATAATTTAATTATTGTATTTTTTCGTCTTTGTGACTGAATCACACCAGAATGGTTTACACGGATTTTTATGAAATTTGGGACACAGATAGACAGTAGTCTACTGAAGAAATTTTTTTTGAAAATGGAAAGGGGGTCCAACGACCCTTCCAACAATTATTTTTATTAATTTTTACACATTACAACTTTACATTTATTGACCTTCACCACTATTACAAACTCAATAGGTCAATTAATTCGAGGGCTTACAAAGTGAGTAGTGACACCCTCCGTCTCGTCACGCCCCCCATTCCCCTCTCCCTCCCTGGTGCAAAATCTATAAATTGTTATAACTTAATATAAATTTTCTCCTATCTGGCACATACAGATCGAGATCTAAACAATTTTGGAAAAACGATCCTCCCTCCTTCAATTGTTTTTAGTAGCACGCTTTTATTAGCTTTACCTGTATGTTTGTTTGTAAATCTTCATTCGCTTAAATGCGCTTGCTGCCTTAATAACATGCTTTTATAATTAGCTCCAACTTATTTGTAATCACGCCAGGGTCATATCGAGACCCTTCCGTGTTCTTTTAGGGATGGTTTTCGGGATCCCGTTAAGGTCACTTCGGGTCTATTTCGGGATCACTTGGGACCCTTCCGGTATCATTTCTGGATGATTTTCGAGGTCCGTTTGGGTACGCGTCAGGGTCCTTTCTGGACTTTTCCGGGACTAATTCTGGATCATTTGGGGATTCTTCCGGGATAATTTCTGAATGATTTTCGGGATACGTCCGGGATCCCGCCGCAGTTATTTCGGGACTTTTTCGGGATCATTTGGGGATGCTTCCGGGAACATTTATGGATGGTTTTCGGTATCCCGATAGGATAATTTCGATAGTTTTTCGGGACTATTCCGGGATCATTTGGGGGTCCTTCCGGTATAATTTTTGGATGACTTTCGGGATCCCGTCAGGTTCATTTCGGGACTTTTTCGGGATCATTTGGGGATCCTTCCGGGATCATTTGTGGATGATTTTTGGGATCCCCTTCGGGTAATTTCGGGATGATTTTGGGACCCTTCCGGCATCATTTCTGGATGATTTTCATGATCCGTCCGGGATCCCGTCAGAGTAATTTCGGGACTTTTCTCGATCATTTATGTCTTGTTTTTGGGATCCATCTGGGATCCCGTCGGTGTTATTTCGGAACATTTTCGGTATCCTTCCGGAAGCATTTCTGAATCACATCAGGGTCATTTCGGGACTATTCCGGGATAATTTGGGGACCCTTCCGGGATCATTTAAGGACTCTTCGAAACCGGTAGTCCAGCACACATGCCTTTTTAAACGGTTTTATTAAATTATGAGCTTTTATGGCCATGGATTCGCTGCAAATTATTCGTAATTAGAATTCGGTATGTTTTATCTTTAATATCTAACACAGCGTTTTCGTTCTCTTTTTGATTTTTTAAATGAATCCTGCAACGAACTGCTATAACTATAATTAGAATTTTCTTAATATTTTAACCAACTAAATACCCGAAAAAGCAACACTATTTTCATCTAAAAAATTCTCTTTTGTTTTAGCTAATTGTACCTTTCAGGTTATCAGCTCATTTAGTTATTATTTTTTTTTACTCTATTACAAAAATAAAATACATTGACAAAAATAAATTTTCAACAGATAACTTCTGTTTATCAAGTTAAGCTAACGTGAATAGCCCCTATATTTTAATTTCTCCTTGCGGACGGGGCCGCGGGTAAAGGCTATTTAATCTAACCTAATCTAATCTAACCTAATCTAATATATATATATATATATATAAATTAAATTCTGTGTGTATGTTCGCTATGGAAACGTATTTCCCACACTTCAATCATCACCAAATTTTGGTTGTAGGTTTCATCGATCAACGGGAAGGTTTTAGGCTAAAAATAATTTCGATGTATAAAAGGGGCGTGGCACCTCCCATACAAATGGAATATATCATACTGCATATCTCTGGATGTAGTAATGGTAAGATAATAAATATTGACTATATGACGTTGTCCTAACACCTCCAGTAAAATGTGGAATTGGAAATAAGGGGCCGTGGCAACTTCCCTACAAATGGGATTTTTCAGAACTGTGGCTGCCGTACAAACTTAGGTTATTTTAACACCTATAGTTTGACTGCATTGTTGAGTTTGGCTGTTATACCTTTCGGACGTTTAGTAATCTGCCGCCGTTAAAAAATTTGTTAGCTTCAGTATATCTACATCTTCTATGAAAATCAAATTCTGTGTGTGTGTTCCCTATGGACACGTATTTCCCACACTTCAATCGCCACCAAATTTTGGATATGGGTTATTTCGATCAAGACGAAGGTTTTTCATATTTCAGAATTAAGAATTTTGAATACAATTTTTTTTTGCCTATGGGAACGAGCAATATTTGCTCCCAAAATTGATCATGTATACAAAATCAATGATGGCATTCAAAACCAAATCCCTAATGAATTGACGAAATATAAATCGATCGACCCAGTTACAGATGAAGATCGAATTGTGAATTATTCAATTGAATTTCTAAACTTTTTAGAACCACCTGTAATGCCTGCGCATATATTAACTTTGAAAATTGGCTCACCTATCATGCTTCTTCGGAATTTAGACCCACCAAAATTGTGCAATGGAACCAGACTTTGCGTTCTAAAAGGATCTACTAGCTATATTTTTTTGAAAAGAGGGGAGGTCCCCGCACCCTAGGAGCAGTTATAATTTAATTAGTATATTTTTTCGTCTTTGTGAATGAATCACACCAGAACGGTTGACACGGATTTTGATGAAATTTGGGACACAGATAGACAATAGTCTACTTCCGGCATCATTTCTGGATGGTTTTCGGTATCCGTCCGGGATCCCTTCGGGGTCATTTCGGGACTTTTTTCGGGATCATTTGGGGTCCCTTCCGGCATCATTTCTGGATGATTTTCGGGATCTGTCCAGGATCCCGCCAGAGTCATTTCGGGATCACTTGAGAACCTTTCCGGCATCATTTCTGGATAAATTCGGGATCCGTTTGGGATCCCGCCGGGGTCATTTCGGCACTATTTCGGGATCATTTGGGGTACCTTCCGGCATCATTTTTAAAGTCAAATTTAAAAAAAAAAGTTAATAAATTTACAGTATATAAGTAAATTATGTCAACATTCAACTCCAGTAATGATATGGTACAACAAAATACAAAAATAAAAGAAAATTTCAAAATGGGCGCGGCTCCGCCCTTTTCCATTTAATTTGTCTAGGCTACTTTTAATGCCATAAGTCGAACAAAAATTTACCAATCCTTGTGAAATTTGGTAGGAGCTTAGACTCTAGGACGGTAACTGTTTTCTGTGAAAAAGGGCGAAATCGATTGAAGCCACGCCCAGTTTTTATACACAGTCAACCGTCTGTCCTTCCGCTCGGCCGTTAACACGATAACTTGAGCAAAAATAGATATATCTTTACTAAGCTCAATTCACGTAATTACCTGAATTCATTTTGTATTGGTATAAAAAACGGCCGAAATCCGACTATGACCACGCCCACTTTTTCGATATCGAAAATTTCGTCAAATGAAAAAAATGCCATAATTCTATACCAAATACGAAAAAAGGGATGAAACATGGTAATTGGATTGGTTTATTGATGCAAAATATAACTTTAGAAAAAAACTTTGTAAAATGGGTGTGACACTTACCATATTTAGTAGAAGAAAATGAAAAAGTTCTGCAGGGCGAAATCAAGAGCACTTGGAATCTTGGCAGGAATACTGTTCGTGGTATTACATATATAAATAAAATAGCGGTACCCGACAGATGATGGTCTGTGTCACCCTGGTCCACATTTTGGTCGATATCTCGAAAACGCCTTCACATATACAACTACCACTCCCTTTTAAAACCCTCATTAATACCTTTAATTTGATACCCATATCGTACAAAAACAATATTGTAGAGTCACCCCTGGTCCACATTTATGGCGATATTTCGAAAAGGCGTCCACCTATAGAACTAAGGCCCACTTCCTTTTAAAATACTCATTAACACCTTTCATTTGATGCCCATATCGTACAAACAAATTCTAGAGTCCCCCCTGGTCCACATTTATGGCGATATTTCGAAAAGGCGTCCACCTATATAACTAAGGCCCACGACCTTTTAAAAAACTCATTAACATATTTCATTTGATACCCATATTGTACAAACGCATTCTAGAGTCGCCCCTGGTCCACCTTTATGGCGATATCTCGAAAAGGCGTCCACCTATAGAACTAAGGCCCACTCCCTTTTAAAATACTCATTAACACCTTTGATTTGATACGCATATCGTACAAACAAATTCTAGAGTCACCCCTTGTCCACCTTTATGGCCATATCTCGAAAAGGCGTCCACCTATAGAACTAAGGCCCACGACCTTTTAAAAAACTCATTAACACATTTCATTTGATACCCATATCGTACAAACAAATTCTAGCGTCACCTCTGGTCCACCTTTACGGCGATATCTCGAAAAGGCGTCCACCTATAGAACTAAGGCCCACGCCCTTTTAAAATACTCATTAACACCTTTCATTTGATACCCATATCGTACAAATAAATTCTAGAGTCACTCCTGGTCCACCTTTATGGCGATATTTCGAAAAGGCGTCCACCTATAGAACTAAGGCACACGACCTTTTAAAAAACTCATTAACACATTTCATTTGATACCCATATCGTACAAACAAATTCTAGAGTCACCCCTGGTCCACCTTTGTGGCGATATCTCGAAAAGGCGTCCACCTATAGAACTAAGGCCCACGACCTTTTAAAAAACTCATTAACACATTTCATTTGATACCCATATTGTACAAACGCATTCTAGAGTCGCCCCTGGTCCACCTTTATGGCGATATCTCGAAAAGGCGTCCACCTATAGAACTAAGGCACACGCCCTTTTAAAATACTCATTAACACCTTTCATTTGATACCCATACCGTACAAACAGATTCCAGAGTCACCCCTGGTCCACCTTTATGGCGATATCTCGAGAAGGTGTCCACCTATAGAACTAAGGCCCACTCCCTTTTAAAATACCCATTAACACGTTACATTTGATACCCGTACCGTACAAACAAATTCTAGAGTCAGCCCTGGTCCACCTTTATGGCGATATCCTTAAATGGCGTCCACCTATAGAACTATGCCCCACTCCCTCTTAAAATACTCTTTAATACTTTCCATTTGATACACATGTCATACAAACACATTCCAGGGTTACCCTAGGTTCATTTTCCTACATATTGATTTTCCCTTATTTTGTCTCCATAGCTCTCAACTGAGTATGTAATGTTCGGTTACACCCGAACTTAGCCTTCCTTACTTGTTTTTTGTTTTTTTTTGAAAATGGAAAGGGGGGTCCAGCGACCCTACGAACAATTACTTTTTAATAATTTTTACACATAACAACTTTACATTTACTGACCTTCACCACTATTACAAACACAATAGGTCTATTAAGTCGAGGGCTTACAAAGTTAGCAGTGACACCCTCCGTCTCCTCACACCCCCCTTTCCCCTCTTCTCATCTGGTGCAAAATCTATAAATTGTTATAACTCAATATAAATTATATCCTATCTGGCACATACAGATCGAGATCTAAACAATTTTGGAAAAACGATCGGGATAATTCGGGATAATTTTCGGACCGTTCCGGTATCATTTCTGTATGATTTTCGGGATCCGTCTGGGTACGCGTAAGGGTCCTTTCGGTCTTTTCCGGGACTAATTCGAGATCATTTGGGGATTCTTCCGGGATAATTTCTGAATGATTTTCGGGATACGTCCAGGATCCCGTCGGAGTTATTTCGGGACTTTTTTGGGATCATTTGGGGATCCTTCCGGTATCATTTCTGGATGACTTTCGGGATCCCGTCAGGTTCATTTCGGGACTTTTTCGGGATAATTTGGGGATCCTTCCGGGATCATTTCTGGAAGGTTTTTGGGATGCCGGTCGGGTAATTTCGGGATTTTTTCGGGATGACTTTGGGATCCTTCTGGCATCATTTCTGGATGATTTTCGTGATCCCGTCGGAGTTATTTCGGGACTTTTTTGGGATCATTTGGGGATTCTTCCGGGATAATTTCTGAATGATTTTCGGGATACGTCCAGGATCCCGTCAGGGTCATGTCGGGACTTTTCGCCATCATTTATGTATAGTTTTTGGGGTCCATCTGGGATCTCGTCGGGGTTATTTCGCTACATTTTCGGTATCCTTCCGGGAGCATTTCTGAATCCCGTCCGGGTCATTTCGGGACTATTCTGGGATAATTTGGGGACCCATCCGGGATCATTTAAGGACTCTTAGAAACCGGTATTTCAGCACACATGCCTTTTTATACGGTTTTATTAAATTATGAGCTTTTGCGGCTTTGGAATCGCTGCAAATTATTCGAAATTAAAATTCGGTATGTTTTATCTTTAATATCTAACGCAGTTATTTCGTTCTGTGTATTTTTGATTTTTTTAAATTAATCCTGTAACGAACTGTAATAACTATAATTACACTTTTATCCAACTAAATACCCGAAAAAGCAACACTCTTTTCACCTAAAAAATTCTCTTTGGTTTTAGCTAATTGTAGTTTCACTCCTTTGTTCTATGAATAGCAATTCCTTCATCCTGTCATAACAATTAATTTAACTTAGGAACAAAATGTATTTTTTAATTCGAAAAAATCTCTATTGTACTATTCACGTAAGCATGCCTTTCAGGTTATCAGCTCATTTAGTTATTTTTTTTACTCTATTACAAAAATAATATACATTGACAAAAATAATTTTTAAACAGATAACTTGATAAACAGGCTAACGTGAATAGCACCTATATATTATTTTCTCCTCGCGGACGGGGCCGCGGGTAAAGTCTAGTACATATATAAACACCTCATTACTAGGAAATTTTTCTTTTGAAAAAACTAAAGCAAAGGGACCTTTCCGGCATCATTTCTGCATAATTTTTCGCAATCCGTCCGGGATCCCGTCAGGGTCATTTAGGGACATTTTCGAGTTCATTTGGCGATCCTTATACTTCGGTACTATTTCGGAAAGAATTTGGGACCCTCTTCCGGGAGCACATCGGATCCCCTCAGGGTTATTTCGGGACTATTCCGGGATAATTTGGAGACCCTTCCGGCATCATTTCTGGATGGTTTTCGGGATCCGTCCGGGATCCCGTCGGGGTTATTTGCGTACTTTTTCGGTAGTATTCCGGGGTCATTTAGGGATCCTTACGGGATCATTTCTGGATGGTTTTCGGGATCCCGTCAGCGTTATTTCGGGACGATTTCGGGATAATTTGGGGACTCTACCGGTATAATTTCTGGATGATTTTCGGGATCCGTCCAGGTATCCGACAGGGTCATTTCGGGATAATTTTGGGACCCTTACGGAATCATTTCTGGATAGTTTTCGGGATCCGTCCGGGTCATTTCGGGACTGTTTCGGGATCATTTGGGGATCCTTCAGGGATACTTTCTTGACGGTTTACGGAATCCTGTCGCGGTCATTTCGTGACTTTTTCTGGATTATTTCATTTGGAGAGTTTGCCGACATCAGTTCTGCATGGCTTTCGGGATCAATCTGGATTCCCATCATGGTCATTTCGGGATCATTTGGGGACTATTTAAGGATCATATCTGGATGGTTTCTGGGATCCGTCCGGGATTATTTCGGGATAAATTGGGGATCCTTTCAGGAACATTTCTGGACGGTTTTCGGAATCCGTCCGGGATCCCGATGGGGTTATTTCGTGACTTTTCAGGACTATTTAAAGATAATTGGGGACCCTTCTGATATCATTTCAGGATCCTTCCGCGATCCCGTCATGGTAATTTTGGAAAATTTTTGGTACTAATCCGGGATCATTTGGGGATCCTTCCTGTATCATTTCTGGATGGCTTTCGAGATCCCGTCAGGATTATTTCGGGACTATTCCGGGATAATTTGGGGACCCTTCCAGCATCATTTCTGGGTAGCTTTCGGGATCCGTCCTTGATCCCGTGAGGGTTATTTCGGGACTATTTCGGGATCATTTGGGGACTCTTCCGGTATTATTTCTGGACCATTTTCGGGATCCGTCTTCGTACCCGTCAGGGTCATTTCGGGACTTTTTCTTGACTATTGCGGGATCATTTTGGGACCATTCCGGCATAATTCCTGGACGGATCCCGTCGGGGTTATTCCGGGACTCGGGGTTTTTCGTGGGTATTCCGGGGTCATTTGGGGATTCTTCAGGGATCCTTTCTGGACGGTTTACGGAATCCCGTCGGGGTCATTTCGTGACTTTTTCTGGACTATTTCAAAGTCATTTGGGGACCCTTCTGAGATCATTTCAGGATCCGTACGGGATCCCGTCAGGGTCATTTCGGAAAATGTTTGGTACTATTCCGGGATCATTTGGGGATCCTCCCTGTATCATTCCTGGATGGCTTTCGGGATCCCGTCAGAGTTATTTCGGCATTTTTTTCGGAATCATTTTTCTTCCGGCATCATTACTGGATGGTTTTCGGGATTTGTACGGTATCCCATCGGTATCATTTCGGGACTATTTCGGTATAATTTGGGGACTCTTCCGGCATCACTTCTGGATGGGTTTCGGGATCCGTCTGGCATCCCTTCGCGATAATTTGGAGAATATTTATGGACTATTTCGGTATCATTTGGGTACCCTTCAGAGATCAATTCTGGATGGTTTTCGGGATCCGTCCGGGATCCCGTCGGGGTCATATCGGGACTTTTTCGGTATATTTTTGGGATCCTTGCGAGATCATTCCTGAGTAGTTTTGGGGATCCGTCCGGCATCCCATCGAAGTAATTTCGTGACTTTTTCTGGACTATGTCAGGGTTATTTCGGGACTTTTACGGGATCATTTCTGGATGGTTTTCGGGATCCGTCCGGCACCCGTAGGGGTTATTTCGGGACCTTTACGGGACTATTTCGGGATCATTTTGGGACCCTTCCGGGATAATTTCTGAATTATTTTCGGGATGCGTCCGGGGTCCCGTCGGAGTTATTTCGGGACTTTTTTGGGATTATCTCGGATCCTTCCGGTATCATTTCTGGTCGACCTTCGGGATCTCGTCAGGGTCATTTCGGAACTTTTCGTGACTATTTCGGGATCATTTGGGGATCCTTCCTTTCTGGATGTGTGTCGGGATCTCGTTAGGGTAGTTTCAGGGCTTTTTCGGGACTATTTCGGGATGATTTTGTGACCCTTCCGCAACCATTTCTGGATGATTTTCGCGATCGGTCCAGGATCCCTTCAGGGGTCATTTCGGGACTTTTTCGCGATCATTTCTGGATAGTTTTCGGGATACATCCGGGATCCCGTCGGGGTAATTCTGGACATTTTCGGTATCCTTCCGAGAGCATCTCTGGATCACGTCAGGGTCATTTCGGGATTAAATAAAAATAAATGTAAGGCGCGATAACCTCCGAAGAGATCTAAGGCCGAGCTTCTCTTCCAATTTGCGTCGTGCTCCTCTTCATTTTTCCTACAAATTGGCCGCACGGGACCTACGTGTTTTATGCAGGCTCCGAAAGGCATCTGCAAGGCAGATGAGTTTTCACTGAGAGCTTTTCATGGCAGAAATACACCCGGAGCGCTTGCCAAACACTGCCGAGGGGCGACCCCGCTTAGAAAAATTTTCTTCTAATTTAAAAACCTTATTTCTAAAATTTTGATGTTGCTTGGCCCGGGGTGCGAACCCAGGGCATACGGTGTGGTAGGCGGAGCACGCTACCAACACACCACGGTGGCCGATTTCGGGATTATTCCGTAATAATTAGGGAAACCCTTATGGGAGCATTTCTGTATCCCCAGCGGGTTAAGGGGTCAGAATATACCCGCGGTAGGTATGCCTGTCGTAAGAGACGACTAAAATACCAGATTCGAGGGGCTGTGTAGCGCAACCCTTCAGGTTGCCAGCGCAATATATGGCTTCTCCAAACCCAATTGTCAACCTCACCTATTCGCGGCGAATCCTGTTTCACTAACACACGAGGCTCTGGCGACCCCAAGCTCCGCATGGAAATTGGGGATGGGGAGGGAGGGATGGCTTGAAGGTTTAACGTGGCCATACAAATCGTTCCCAAGATGGTCGGGCTAGCATTTTAATGGTGCTGTGTTACCGGAGCGTACCGGATCTGTAATGGGCAAAGGACCATCACATCGATAATACTCCCCAAAGCCTTCGGGGAGCAACCTTATCGCTACAACAACAACAGCATTTCTGGATCCCGTCAAGGTAATTTCGGGACTATTCCGGGATAATTTGGGGACCCTTCCGGCATCATTTCTAGATAGTTTTCGGGATCCGTCCGTGATCCCGTCGGGGGAATTTCGGTACTTCTTCCGTAGTATTCCGTGGTCATTTAGGGATCCTTCCGGCAACATTTCTGGATGTTTTTCGGGATCCCGTCAGGGGTATTTCGGGACATCGGGATCATTTGGGGAGCATTGTAGTTCAGCACACATGACTTTTTAAATTATGAGCTTTTATGGCCATGTATCTGCTGCTAATTATTTGTAGTTAAAATTCGGTATGTTCTATCTCTAATATCTAGCACAGCTTTTTCGTTCTATTTTTGATTTTTTTAAATGAGTCCTGTAACGAACTGTTATAGCTTTAATTATACTTTTTGTAATATTTTAACCAACTAATTACCCGAAAAGCACCACTATTTTCATCTAAAAATTCCCTTTGGTTTTAGCTAATTGTAGTTTCACTCCTTTGTATCAATTAATTTAACTTAGGAACAAAATGTATTTTTCTAATTCGAAAAAAACTGTAGTGCACCATTCACGTAAGCGTGCCTTTCAGGTTATCAGCTCATTTAGTTTTTTTTTTTTTACTCTATTGCAGAAATAAAATATATTGACAAAAATGATTTTTAAACAGATATCTTGATAAGCAGGCTAACGTGAATAGCCCATATATTTTGTTTTCTCCTTACGAATGGGGCCGCGTGTAAAGGCTAGTATATATTATAAATGGGAAAGTTTGGATGCTTGTATGTTTGTTTTTGTGCTTCAATCACGCAAGAACAGCTGGACGGATTTGGATGAAATTTGGCACACATATAGCCAATAGTGTAGAAGGATCTAACAGCTATATATTTTATAAAGGAGGGAGGTCCCCGCCCCCTAGGAACAGTTATAATTTAATTATTATATTTTTTCGAATTTGTGACTGAACTTTGTGGGAACGGCTACACGGATTTTGATGAAATTTGCGACACAGACAATAGTCTACTAGCAACATTTTTTTCGAAAATGAAAAGAGGGGTGGGGGTCCCACGACCCCTTCGATCAATTACTTTTTAATAATTTTTACACATTATAACTTTACGTATACTGGCCTTCACCAATATTACAGACTCAATGGGTCAAATAAGTCGAGGGCTTACAAAGTGAGCAGTGACACCCTCCGCCCCCTCCCCTTATCTTCTCCCCTCTGATGTAAAATCTATAAATTGTTATAACTCAATATAGATTTTCTCCTAAACCAATAGTTCTTGGTTTCTGGTATCTGGCAGAGCGAGATCTAAACAATTTTGGAGAAACGATCAGCGGTCCTCTCCTTCTCCTCCCGCCACCGCCCTCCTTCAATTGTTTTTATACTCAGTTGAGCAGAGCTCACAGAGTATATTAACTTTGATTGGATAACGGTTGGTTGTAAAGGTATAAAGGAATCGAGATAGATATAGACTTCCACATATCAAAATCATCAGTATCGAAAAAAAATTTGATTGAGCCATGTCCGTCCGTCCGTCCGTCCGTTCGTTAACGCAATAACTTGAGTAAATTTTGAGGTATCTTGATGAAATTTGGTACGTAGGTTCCTGGGCACTCCTTTACAGTATATAAGTAAATTATGTCAACATTCAACTCCAGTAATGATATGGAGCAACAAAATACAAAAATAAAAGAAATTTTCAAAATGGGCGTGGCTCCGCCCTTTTTCATTTAATTTGTCTAGGATAATTTTAATGCCATAAGTCGAACAAAAAAGTTTACCAATCCTTGTGAAATTTGGTAGGAGTTAAGATTCTAGGACGATAACGGTTTTCTGTGAAAAAGGGCGAAATCGGTTGAAGCCACACCCAGTTTTTATACACAGTCGACCGTCTGTCCTTCCGCTCGGCCGCTAACACGATTATTTGAGCAAAAATCGATATATCTTTACTAAACTCAGTTCACGTAATTACCTGAACTCACTTTGTATTGGTATAACAAATGGCCGAAATCCGACTATGACCACGCCCACTTTTTCGAAAATTACGAAAAATGAAAAAAGATGCCATAATTCTATACCAAATACGAAAAAAGGGATAAATCATGGTAATTGGATTAGTTTATTGACGCAAAATATAACTTAAGAAAAAAACTTTGTAAAATGGGTGTGGCACCTTCCATATTACTTACTTACTTACTTAATTGGCGCTTAACCGTCTAAAAGGTTATGGCCGTCCAACAAGGCGCGCCAGTCGCTCCTTCGCTCCGCCAACCGGCGCCAATTGGTCACACCAAGGGAGTTTAAATCGTTTTCCCCCTGGTCCTTCCAACGGAGTGGGGGCCGCCCTCTACCTCTGCTTCCATAGGCGGGTTCCGATAGAAACACTTTCTTGGCCGGAGCATCATCTTTCATTCGCATAACATGGCCTAGCCAGCGCAGCCGCTGCGTTTTAATTCGTTGGACTATGTTGATGTCTGCGTATAGCTCGTACAGCTCATCATTAAATCTTCTTCGGTACTCGCCATCGCCAACGCGTAGAGGTCCATAAATCTTTCGAAGAACTTTTCTCTCGAACACTCCCAAAGCCGCTTCATCTGCTGTTGTCATGGTCCATGCTTCTGCCCCATATAGCAGGACGGGTACGATAAGTGACTTGTAGAGTATGATTTTCGTTCGCCGAGAGAGGACTATACTTTTCAATTGCCTACCTAGTCCAAAGTAGCATTTATTGGCAAGATTGATTCTTCGCTGGATTTCAGTGCTGATGTTGTTGCTAGTGTTGATGCTGGTTCCCAAATAAACGAAGTCTTTTACTATTTCGAAATTATGGCTGCCAACAGTAGCGTGGTTGCCAAGGCGCATATGCGCTGACTCTTTGCTTAAGTAGAATAAAATGAAAAAGTTCTGCAGAGCGAGATCAAAAGCCGTTGGAATCTTGGCAGGAATACTGTTCGTGGTATTACATATATAAATAAACTAGCAGACCCGGCAGACGTTGTACTGCCCTAAATTTGTCATATCTGCATACATTTTAATAAGCTTTTTCCGTCTAACTCTGCCCTACCCCTCTACACTTTTTCCTAATATTTTTATTCACTCCTCCCTCCGTCTTTTTCGCTTCATCTCCACCTTCGTCTCATTCTATCTCTTTCTCAGTCTCCTCTATTTTCTCTTCTCTCAAGTTTTTCTCCTTCTTCTTCATCTCGTATTGCCAGTCCCAGAGGGTGGTATGTATTTTGTTCCAGTCTCATTCCGAGTCTCAGTCCCAGTCACACTCCAAGTCTCAGTCTCAGTCCCAGTCGTAGTCCTAATCCCAGTTCCAGTCCGTCTCTGGTATACTTCCCGGAAAAAGGCATGGTAAATACTAATATAGGCAAATTTATATACGAAATTTCAGGCAAATCGAATAGGACGTAGTAAATAGGTATGTGGGTATTATTAATTATTGTCATTATTAAAATATGATTGTAGCGATCTTTTTACTTTGACTTTATCAAACTGTGATTTTAAAGTTTACGATGGAGGTGGAGTCGGCTAGTATACTGCCGTTTCTAGACACATTAGTATGTAAAATAGACCATAAAACAAAACTTGACTGGTATCAAAAGCCCACATCATCAGGAAGAATAATAAATTTTAAATCAAAACACCCAAGGGGTATGATTATAAATACGGCGAAAAACTTCATTAGACGAGTATTAGATACGAGTGACACGGTTTTTCACTCCGAGAATAAAAAACGTATAACACACATACTAAAGATGAATGACTTCCCGCCTAACGCAATACAGAGGTTAATAAAAGAATACCCGAAAGATAAATGCCGGAAGAACAGAGAGAACACCACAACAAAATATAGATCTGTAGTATATACACCAGGTTTTTCAGAAAGATTGCAGAGCTCAGACATTTATGACAAGGAGAATATAAGAATTGCACACAAACCATCGTACACAACAAACATATTTTTTAATAACATGAAAAGCAAAATAACAAATTCAGACAAACATGATGTAATATATAAGATTACATGTGCGTGAAATGAAAATAATAACTGTGGAAAAGAATATGTGGGTACAACAAAGAACAAATTAAAAACAAGAATAGCAGGACACAGATCGAATATTAAATGTAGATCATCTGGCAACATTCATAAAACAGCACTTGCGGCCCACTGTACAGAGAACGGACACCAACCAGATTTTAAAGCGGTGAGCATACTGGAGCAGGAGACAAATTATAGCAAAAGGTTTACGTTAGAAATACTACACATAGCAAATACACCACCTAGCAAGAGACTAAACTACAAAACGGACACAGAAAATTGCTCACATATTTATAGACACTTACTTGACTCACAAAAAAACAAAATATTAGTTCTGAACTGCATCGCGAACTAACAAGTGTCGTGTATCGGACAAGAGAATTAATGTATGTATGTATGGAAAAATTGTATCCCAATTGTATTCAGTTTTATATGTGAATATTTGTTTGTTATTGTTATAGCCCCTGAAGACGATCTCCGAAGGAGATTGAAATATATTGGGAAATATTTAAAAAAGTGTTTTATTACATTGGACCTTGAGCCGGCAAAAATCACAGTTTGATAAAATTAATTATTGTCTTTATTTCGACTTCGCATGCATATTTATCAGATTTTCCAGGTTGATGCGACTAAATCGAATATCACAATTAAATTTAGAGCTCTCAGCAACAGCTTTCATTTGATATCCATAATACACACACATTTTAGGGGTATGCGGGTCTATGTTTTGGCCTATATCTCGAGGCCCTAGACACACAGCGGTGTAAAACTTACTCTGTATTATAGCACACATCAGCAGCTTTAATTTGATACCCATAATATGAAAACACATTCGAGGTGTATCCGGGTCCATGTTTTGGCCTATATCTCGAGACCGTAGTCACCCAGCGGTGTAAAACTTACTCTGTACTAAAGCACACATCAACGGCTTCAATTTGATACCCATAATGTAAAAACATATTCTACGTGTATCCGGGTCCACGTTTTGGACTATATCTCGAGACCCTAGCCTCCCAGTTGTATGAAAATTATCCTGTACTATAGCACTCATCAACAGTTTTCATTTGATATCCATATTGAATAAAACATTCTAGGGGTACCCGGGTCCACGTGTTGGACTATATCTCGAGACCCTAGCCTCCCAGTTGTATAAAAATTATCCTGTACTATAGCACTCATCAACAGTTTTCATTTCATATCCATATTGTATACACACATTCTAGGGGTACCCGGTCCGCGTTTTGGGCTATATCTCGAGACCCTAGCCTCCCAGTTGTATGAAAATTATCCTGTACTATAGCACTCATCAACAGGTTTCATTTGATATCCATATTGTGTAACACATTCTAGGGGTACCCGGGTCCACGTTTTGGGTTTTATCTCGAGACCCTAGCCTCCCAGTTGTATAAAAATTATCCTGTACTATAGCACTCATCAACAGTTTTCATTTGGTCTCCATATTGTATAAACACACTCTAGGGGTACCCGGGTCCACGTTTTGGGCTATATCTCGAGACCCTAGCCTCCCAGTTGTATGAAAATTATCCTGTACTATAGCATACATCAACAGCTTTCATTTGATATCCATATTGTGCAAACACATTCTAGGGGTACCCGGGTCCACATTTTGGCCTATATCTCGAGACCCTAGCCTCCCAGTTGTATGAAAATTATCCTGTACTATAGCACTCATCAACAGCTTTCATTTGATATCCATATTGTGCAAACACATTCTAGGGGTACCCGGGTCCACATTTTGGCCTATATCTCGAGACCCTAGCCTCCCAGTTGTATGAAAATTATCCTGTACTATAGTACTCATCAACCGTTTTCATTTCATATCCATATTGTATACACACATTCTAGGGGTACCCGGGTCCGCGTTTTGGGCTATATCTCGAGACCCTAGCCTCCCAGTTGTATGAAAATTATCCTGTACTATAGCACTAATCAACAGGTTTCATTTGATATCCATATTGTATAACATATTCTAGGGGTACCCGGGTCCACGTTTTGGGTTTTATCTCGAGACCCTAGCCTCCCAGTTGTATAAAAATTATCCTGTACTATAGCACTCATCAACAACTTTCATTTGATCTCCATATTGTATAAACACACTCTAGGGGTACCCGGGTCCACTTTTTGGGCTATATCTCGAGACCCTAGCCTCCCAGTTGTATGAAAATTATCCTGTACTATAGCATACATCAACAGCTTTCATTTGATATCCATATTGTGCAAACACACTCTGGGGTACCCCGGTCCACGTTTTGGGCTATATCTCGAGACCCTAGCCTCTCAGTTTTATGAAAATTATCCTGTACAATAGCACTCATCAACAGCTTTCATTTGACATCCATATTGTATAAACACATTCTAGGGGTATGCAAATTATCCTGTACTATAGCACTTGTCAGCAGCTTTCATTTGATGTCCATATTGTATAAACACATTCTAGGGGTACCCGGGTCCACGTTTTGATCTCAAGACCCTAGACACGTAGCGAAAAAAAGGTAGACGTTGGCCGATTCTCAGACCTACCCAGTATGCTCACAAAATTTCACGAGAATCGGTTCAGCCCTTTCGGAGGAGTTCAGCCTCTAAAACCGTGACAGAAGAATTGTATATATTAGATTAGCGGTACCCGACTGATGATGGTCTGGGTCACCCTGGTCCACATTTTGATCGATATCTCGAAAACGCCTTCACATATACAACTACCACCACTCCCTTTTAAAACACTCATTAATACCTTTAATTTGATACCCATATCGTACTGTGACGAATATGAGTGACACCAGGTGATACTCACATCCCTAGTCTGATGCTAAGTAAATGAAGTCACAACAACAATAAAGCAGACAGCCACTTGTATCTACATAAACGAATAAAACATTATGTCTACACATATGTACGTACACGCAGCAGAGAAGAGATCCTCCCAAAAGTATGCAATTGTAATTGTTGAAGTGTCGCTCACAAATACACGCATATGAGAAGCTATATACGTGCATCTGTAGTTATAATTATATGACGGCAACTAAGTAATTTCTGGAAGCGCCTAGAAGATTCCACGAGGAAATCAAAGAGTATAAAAGCACAAGCGGATATCTAGCGAGCAATTTCTGAAAGTCAGTTTCATTTAAGATATCAGTTTGGTTATTAAGCCAGCTAACTGCAAAGTATAAGTGTTATTGTGAAGTACTTTAATAAAGGCCATTTTTCCTTTATTCAATATTGGAGTTATTTATTCAACAGTTTAGTGATACGAACAGAGCAAAAAGGCAAATAAGAGGATTTGCAAGCAAATTCGTTACAATTGGTGTCAGAAGAGGAATTGTTGAATAAATTCCGGAGGACAACAAGGACATGGCAAAGTTAAGTGAATTGAAGATCCCGCAACTGAAGAAGGAGTTGGAGAACCGTGGATTGAATACAACCGGCACTAAACTCGAACTTCAGGCACAACTACGAGAGGTAATGGAGTTAGAAGGAATTGATGTGGACCAGTATGTATTTTATCCTGATGGGGACGAGACAACAACAAAAATTGAAGAGAAAAACGAAACATCGCAGACAGTTACGAGCACAGACTTGAACATGATTTTGGCTGCAATATCTGCTCAAACATCGACAATGTCATCTCAACTAGAAGAACAGAAAACGTATATGTCATCTCAACTAGAAGAACAGAAAACGTATATGTCATCACAGATGGAATCCCAAGAGACACGAATAACATCGAAGATTGAAGCACAAGAAACGCGTATATCCGAAATGTCGTCGCAAATGTCATCTCAGCTTGAATCGCAGGAGAACCGTATAACAGCGAAGATTGAAGCACAAGAGGCACGGATAACCGAAATGTCGGCGCAAATTTCAGCACAGATATCATCGCAGATCTCTGCTCAACTGGAAGAGCAAGAAGGACGTATTTCTTCGAAGTTGGAGGCGCAAGATATAAAAATTTTACAGTTTGAAGAAAAAATCGAGGCCGAGGTGGATGTTTTGAGAAGATGTATCGAGCAGTTGCAACTAAATCGGCCAGCAGTTTCAACGAGTAATCCAAAGGTAAAAACACCATCCTTTGACGGTTCTGTTCTTTTCCAGGTTTTTAAGCTACAATTTGAGAAGACCGCAACAGTGAACAACTGGAATGCTGAAGATAAAGTTGCTGCACTGTTCGTGGCATTAAAGGGGCCAGCAGCGGAAATCCTACAGACGATTCCCGAAGGAGAGGGGAACAATTATGAAGCATTGATGGCTGCTGTAGAACGACGTTATGGAAGCGAGCATAGAAAACAGATATTCCAAATTGAGTTGCAAAACCGCTACCAAAAAGCAAACTAGACATTGCAGGAGTTTGCTTCAGATATTGAAAGATTGGCTCATCTTGCAAATGCGGACGCACCCGTGGAATACACTGAAAGGGTAAAAATCCAGAGTTTCATAAATAGCATACGAGATGTGGAAACGAAGCTGGCTACATATGCGAATCCAAAACTAACATTTGCTGAAACGGTATCGCATGCACTGACTCAGGAAACAGCTTCACTTTTTAGTAAGCCAGCGTACAAAGCTCATCGCGTGGATGTGGAAAGGCCAGACTGGGTAGACGCAATTTTGGAAGCATTGAAGGGTACGCAGCAGAAGAATAATGATGCAGTCAAATGCTTTAAGTGTGGGAAGCCAGGGCATATTGCGCGTTATTGCAACACCAACCCTAACAGTTCCAACAATGTGGGTGATCGTAAACGCAGAGCAGAAGGTGATGGACAAATCTCCAAGACCACTCAATCGTTAAACTAAATCGAGTCAGCCGCAAGGGGCGACACCTGGCTCCCGAAATTGAATGCCCCATAATCTCTATCTCGCAGATTGGGAGAAGATCGCGCAATCTTATTGTTGGAGGACATGTGGACGGAAAGGAACTTTTACTGACTGTAGATACGGGTGCATCTCATTCCATCATTCGAGCGGATTTAGTCAACAAAAAGATAAGACCATTGCTTAGAGCAAGATTACGTACATCCACGGGAGAGGACACCCAGGTAATTGGAGAAGTAGTATGTGAAGTAGCAATTGGGAACGTCACGGTACTACACAATTTTATAGTGGCAGATATTGTTGATGAAATCATAAATGGAGTGGACTTCTTAATCAACCAAGGCATCAAGATCGACATGCAAAGCAAGACGATGCGATATAAGAACATGGATGTACCACTTCATTTCGGCTACGAGAGAGGCTACAGCAGTAAACGAGTACTGGTGGAAGAGAGTCAGCAAATACCACCAAAATCCGAAGCAGTCATCTGGGCAAAGATTGATGGAGATTGTGGGACAAACAAATTGTGGGTTGTCGAAGCAGTAAACAAATCAGCACCGAACATACTTGTAGGAAAAACCCTGGCTATGACAAAACAAGATGGACATATTCCGGTAAGAGTACTCAATGAGTTCAAGTCACCACTCAAACCGACCAAAGGAGCTATTTTGGGAAGATGCCAAGAGGCTGAAGTAATTATTAACTGTGAACAGCTCCAGGAACACGTTTCATTTAGTAACACTGATCTTTCAAATGACATCACGGAATGGACGGAGGGGCTAGAGGAAGATTATCAGAGTAAGGCAAAGCAACTGCTCCTAAAGTACGCAAACATATTTGACCAGGATGGTTCCAAACCATGCCGCACCAATGTTGTGAAACATCAAACTGACACTGGAGACGCGAGGCCGATACGTCAAGCTCCACGTAGTGTTCCACTGGCGAAGCGGCAAGTGGTGAGTCAAATTGTACAAGAAATTAGCGACAGCGGCGCCATCGAACCATCAGCTAGTCCCTGGAGCTCACTGGTAGTACTTGTACTTGTAAAGAAGGATGGACAAATGAGGTTTTGCGTGGACAACCGGAAGTTGAACGACGTTACGAAAAAGGATAGCTACCCATTGCCAAAAATTGACAACACTCTGGACTCGCTCTCTGGTACGAAATGGTTTTCCACACTGGACTTGAAAAGCGGCTACTGGCAAGTGGAGGTGAAGAGGAAGACAAAGAGAAAACAGCCTTCAGCGTCGGAGATGGTCTTTGGCAATTTACAGTAATGCCCTTTGGACTATGTAATGCACCAGCTACTTTCGAGAGACTCATGGCTCAGGTATTGAAAGGACTACATTGGAAAACATGCTTGGTGTACCTGGACAACATCATCGTATTGGGCAAGAACTTTGATGAACATCTTAAAACTTAGATGAATTTTTCCAGAGAATAGCTGGCGCTGGTTTGAAGTTAAGTCCCAAAAAGTGTGCGCTGTTTAAAAAGGAAGTAAATTATTTGGGTCACAAGGTAACGACAGAAGGTATCCGTACAGCGAATGAAAAGATAGAGGCAGTAAAGGATTGGCCAAGACCACAGAATCTGCATGAATTGAGAAGTTTCCTTGGGCCGTGCACATATTACCGCCGATTTGTACCAAATTTTGCCAGCGTAGCCCATAGTCTCCACGAGCTAACAAGAAAAAGTAAAGCTTTTGAATGGAAGAAAGAGCAAGAAGTATCTTTCCAATCATTGAAAGAGCGTTTGTTCACTGCCCCAATGTTGGCATATCCAATTCCAGGAGCAACGTTTATTCTAGATACAGATGCGAGCGGATATGCTATAGGAGGTGTTTTGTCACAACTGGTCGATGGACAGGAGAAGGTAGTTGCATATTATAGCCGTTCGATTGGAAAACCAGAGAGGAACTACTGCGTTACGCGGAGAGAGCTGTTGGCATTGGTAGAGTGCATTAAATATTTTCACAAATACCTCTACGGCCAGCGATTCCATGCCAGGACAGATCACGCAGCTTTAAAATGGCTTCTGTAGTTCCGTAATCTGGAAGGACAATTGGCACGGTGGATCGAGCGACTACAAAGCTATGACTTTTCCATTGAGCATCGAGAAGGTAGTACCCATGGAAATGCCGATGCAATGTCACGAAGACCATGTAGTTTGGAATGCAAGCACTGTTCAAAAGCCGAGGCTAAAGAAGACATTATAGATGTCCGGCTAATGATTATAACATGTGCAGATGAATGGGACAAGGAACAGCTAAGAAAGTGTCAGCTAGAAGATACAGATCTGTCACGTGTTATGCAAGGGCTCGAACGAAACGAAAGACCAAACAGAGAAGAGATATCAGCAGAGAGTCCCATTGCGAAGTCATATTGGGCACAGTGGAACAGTTTAGAATTGGTATCCGGTTGCCTTCATCGAGTATGGGAGAGTGAGGATGGTAAATGCAAGAAGAAACTGATTGTTGTTCCCAGAAAGGGGATTCCTGACGTGCTCAGCGAGCTGCGTAATGGTCCAAGCGGAGGTCATCTTGGAATCACGAAGACTCTCGAGAAGATTAAACAGAGATTCTATTGGGTTGGTTGCCGTCAGTCGTTCACTGAGTGGATTGCGAACTGCGGGGTTTGCAGCAGAGCAAAAGGGCCCAGAACCCGAAGTTATGGCCAGATGAAGCAATATAACTCAGGTGCCTATTTGAAAGGATCGCTATGGATGTCGCCGGCCCATTTCCTACTAGCAACGGCGGAAACAAATATGTACTGGTAGTTATGGATTATTTCAGCAAATGGCCAGAAGTATACCCAATTCCAAATCAAGAAGCGGAAAGGTTAGAAGAAGTGTTTATAAACAATTGGGTTGACAGGTATGGTGTACCAATGGAGTTACATTCTGATCAAGGCAGGAATTTCGAATCAGCTGTATTCCAGGAAATGTGTAAATCATTGGGCATTCGAAAAACACGGACAACTGCATTGCATCCTCAATCCGATGGTATGGTAGAACGATTCAATAGAACATTGGAAAGTAGTAGACAAGTAACATAAAGAGTGGGATACCCGCATACCATTATTCTTAATGGCTTACCGATCAGCCATGCATGGGACAACGGGCCAAACGCCTGCAAAAGTAATTTTTGGCAATAACCTTAGACTGCCAGCTGATTTGAAGTTTGGGATAGATGCCAATGCGGCGGGCGAGAAATGTTAAGAAATCCACTAGTGATTTGGAAGAAGAGCTGAGAGAGATACACCATCTTGTAAGGCAACGATAAAAAGTTATGAGTGACAAGATGAAAGCGAGGTACGATAAAGCAATTAATTCGGAATGGTTGCAGGAAGGAGATTTGGTGCTGTTATACAACCCACAACGAAAAAAAGGTTTGCCCCCGAAATTGCAGTGTAATTGGGAAGGCCCATACAAAGTTGTAAAACGGATCAACGATGTAGTTTACCGCATACAAACCATTGGCAAACAACGAACCAAAATGAAAGTGGTTCATTTGGAAAGGCTGGCAGCGTTTAGATCGAGAGATTGTCTGATCGGGACGATCAGACTTAGGTGGAGGGCAGTGTGACGAATATGAGTGACACCAGGTGATACTCACATCCCTAGTCTGATGCTAAGTAAATGAAGTCACAACAACAATAAAGCAGACAGTTACTTGTGTCTACATAAACGAATAAAACATTATGTCTACACATATGTACGTACACGCAGCAGAGAAGTGATGCTCCCAAAAGTATGCAGTTGTAATTGTTGAAGTGTCGCTCACAAATACACGCATATGAGAAGCTATATACGTGCATCTGTAGTTATAATTATATGACGGCAACTAAGTAAATTCTGGAAGCGCCTAGAAGATGTCACGAGGAAATCAAAGAGTATAAAAGCACCAGCGGTGGAGGCGCTATAATCAGTTTCGATTAAGACGATGTCTAGCGAGCAATTTTTGAAAGTCAGTTTCATTTTAAGCTATCAGTTTGGTTATTGAGCCAGCTAATTGCAAAGTATAAGTGTTATTGTGAAGTACTTTAATAAAGGCCATATTTCCATTATTCAATATTAGAGTTATTTATTCAACAGTTTAGTGATACGAACAGAGCAAAAAGACAAATAAGAGGATTTGCAAGCAAATTCGTTACAGTACAAACGTATTATAAAGTCAACCCTGGTCCACCTTTATGGCGATATCTCGAAAAGGCGTCCACCTACAGAACTAAGGCCCACTCCCTTTTAAAATACTTATTATAACCTTTCGTTTGATACCCATATTGTACCAACGCATTCTAGAGTCAACCCTGGTCCACCTTTATGGCGATATCTCGAAAAGGCGTCCACCTATAGAACTAAGGCCCACTCTCTTTTAAAATACTCTTTAACACCTTTCATTTGATAGCCATATTGTACAAACATATTCTAGAGTCACCCCTGGTCCACCTTTATGGCGATATCTCTAAAAGGCGTCTACCCATAGAACTAAGGCCCATGCCTTTTTAAAACACTTATTAACACATTTCATTTGATACCCATATCGTACAAACAAATTCTAGAGTCCCCTCTGGTCCACCGTAATGGCGATATGTCGAAAAGGCGAATACCTATAGAACTAAGGCCCACTACCTTTTAAAAAACACATTAACACCTTTCATTTGATAGCCATATTGTACAAACGTATTCTAGAGTCACCCCTGGTCCACCTTTATGGCGATATCTCGAAAAGGCGTCCACCTCTAGAACTTAGGCCCACTCTCTTTTAAAATACTCTTTAACACCTTTCATTTGATAGCCATATTGTACAAACGCATTCTAGAGTCACCCCTGGTTCACCTTTATGGCGATATCTCGAAAAGGCGTCCACCTATAGAACTAAGGCCCACTCCCTTTTAAATACTCATTAACACCTTTCATTTGATACCCATATCGTACAAACATATTCTAGAGTCACCCCTGGTCCACCTTTATGGCGATGTCTCGAAAAGGCGTCTACCTATAGAACTAAGGCCCACGCCTTTTTAAAATACTCATTAACACCTTCCATTTGATACCCATATCGTACAAACAAACTCTAGAGTCACCTCTGATCCACCTTTATGGCGATATCTCGAAAAGGCGAAGACCTATAGAACTAAGGCTCACTCCCTTTTAAAATACTCATTAACACCTTTCATTTGATACCTATATTGTACAAACGCATTCTCGAAAAGGCGTCCATCCATAGAACTAAGGTCCGCTCCCTTTTAAAATACTCATTAACATCTTTCGTTTGATACCCATATTGTACAAACAAATTCTAGAGTCACCCCTGGTCCACCTTTATGGCGATATCTCTAAAAGGCGTCTACCTATAGAACTAAGGCCTATGCCTTTTTAAAACACTCATTAACACCTTTAATTTGATACCCATATCGTACAAACAAATTCTAGAGTCCCCTCTGGTCCACCGTAATGGCGATATGTCGAAAAGGCGAATACCTATAGAACTAAGGCCCACTCCCTTTTAAAAAACTCATTAACACCTTTCATTTGATAGCCATATTGTACAAACGTATTCTAGAGTCACCCCTGGTCCACCTTTATGGCGATATCTCGAAAAGGCGTCCACCTATAGAACTAAGGCCCACTCCCTTTTAAATACTCATTAACACCTTTCATTTGATACCCATATCGTACAAACATATTCTAGAGTCACCCCTGGTCCACCTTTATGGCGATGTCTCGAAAAGGTGTCTACCTATAGAACTTAGGCCCACTCTCTTTTAAAATACTCTTTAACATCTTTCATTTGATAGCCATATTGTACAAACGCATTCTAGAGTCACCCCTGGTTCACCTTTATGGCGATATCTCGAAAAGGCGTCCACCTATAGAACTAAGGCCCACTCCCTTTTAAATACTCATTAACACCTTTCATTTGATACCCATATCGTACAAACATATTCTAGAGTCACCCCTGGTCCACCTTTATGGCGATGTCTCGAAAAGGTGTCTACCTATAGAACTAAGGCCCACGCCTTTTTAAAATACTCATTAACACCTTCCATTTGATACCCATATCGTACAAACAAACTCTAGAGTCACCTCTGGTCCACCTTTATGGCGATATCTCGAAAAGGCGAAGACCTATAGAACTAAGGCCCACTCCCTTTTAAAATACTCATTAACACCTTTCATTTGATACCCATATTGTACAAGCGCGTTCTCGAAAAGGCGTCCACCCATAGAACTAAGGTCCGCTCCCTTTTAAAATACACATTAACATCTTTCGTTTGATACCCATATTGTACAACTGCTTCTAGAGTCACCCCTGGTCCACCTTTATGGCGATATCTCGAAAAGGCGTCCACCTATAGAACTATGGCCCACTCCCTTTTAAAATACTCATTAACACCTTTCATTTGATACCCATATCGTACAAACAAATTCTAGAGTAAATGGCGTTCACCTAAAGAGCTATGGCCAACTCCCTCTTTAAATACTCTTTAATACCTTCCATTTGATACACATGTCATACACACACATTTCAGGGTTACCCTAGGTTCATTTTCCTATATGGTGATTTTCTCTAATTTTGTCACCATAGCTCTCAGCTGAGTATGTAGTGTTCGTTTACACCCGAACTTAGCCTTCCTTACTTGTTCTAAATAGCCTTTTTGACAACATTTGTAAATGGAATATGTTCATACATTTTATCATGGATGAGTATACAATAAGCAGCGGTGTTGGTGTGAAATTTTAGCTCAATCCGAATATCGATCGGACCGCTTTTTATAGATTCATTCTGATGTGTAACATCTAAAACAATTATTGGAGCATGTTGAACAAATTGATCAGGCGATAAAAGTTGTTGGGAAGTGCGTCCATAGTAACTTTGTTGAAATTTCAAATACATGTCATATAATAGAGCAACCGACTTCGATCAAATTTAATATTAAGATCATCATATGAATATGTAGTGGATTTGAGGTGAACTTTAACATCCAATAAGTCACAATGTGTAAATTTATTTTCATTTTGAAATCCTAAAATAATATAGCGAGGTATTTCATGTTCACCAACCAGTTTGATATTCCTTAAGATATTAGTTCTTTCATGTAGAGACGGGTTATGATAAACATCCCAACTTCTAAACGAAATGTTTAGTGGTTGTATGATATTAATTGTTCTCAACATAGTTAACCGATACGAGTCTGAAAGTTGAACATGCGACACTTTCCATGTAATATTTAAAAGTTTTAATAAAAGCTTTTCTGATGGTGTAGTTGACATCACAACAGCATCATCTTCTTTGGTCGTATTAAGATTAATTCATGTTTCAATTAACAATAATTTTATCAAAATCTTCAGCAAATCCAAGCAGGTTTTTCAACAATATACAAAAATTAAAATGTCCAGTCGTTAGGCTAATATTTTCAAATGGACACCAACCTGTATTTTTTAGCTTTTTACTCTCAAATTCGTTAAGTGATACATAATTTTTCATTGCTGTTGCAATACCCAACTTTCTACTGCGATGAATTTCTATTCCATTAATTTCATATCGAATCCCCTCGAATAAATACGCCATACAATTATTGAGCAGCTGCACAGTTTTTGAAACTTGCGAATTACTATTTGATTTGAATCCCTCAATGTATAAAATACTCTCACTAGGTAACACATATAGGTCTTGATTTTGTATAGGGATCCGAATTTCATCATTGTTTTGAAACGATTGCAGATATGGTATGTAGCTATGGTAACTCTTTTTTATTATACTATTATCAAATATTGGTTTGGACCAAACGTTTATTATATCACTCATTTCTTAAACTAAATCCTAGACTTATTAGGAACTCCTTATTCGGGGGGGTTAAATCAATTTTATGTTGAAAAGGAGATTTTACTTCTTAAGAGTGTAGATGTTTTGTTTTTTGTAGCCAATACTTTTGAGGCTGATTGAAAACTATTCAAAAAATCTGTATGTGTTGGCTTTTTATTAAAAATTATCATTTTTAGATAGGTTTTAAATGCATTGTTATTGATATGTTCTCTCCACGAAAATTAACCAAGCTACCAGTTTGATCAACAACTCTAAGAATTATAGTGCTTATTTGACGTGTATTAACCGGTAAATATATAACATTAGCAGGCGTCTGAGATTTTATATCCTGGTCTAACTCTAAGTGAAAACTGATGAATTGTATGCAAAGATAGTTTATTTATATATGATCCGTTGATGATATTACATTCAACAGATATCGTGTTTATTTTTGTTATATCCACTGGGTTGTCGGAGTAATGAACAATCCTCGGCTTCAGTACTCTTCTACTGAAACCTGGTAATGGACCAATTGAGCGTTCTTTATCAAAATTTACTTCTTCCTTAAAGCTCATAATTTCAGTTCGAAATGTATTAGGGTTAGCGCTTATATCAATATACCCTTGATTTGAAGGGTCATATATTTTAGTAATTGTCTCAACTATATCATCCATTTCAAATGTTCCAACAGGTATCTCAATAACATTCGATCCAATGTGAAAAAAATTGTTTTCTTTGTCCACATTTGGAATTTTATGATAAGAGTCAAAACTGATTAATCGACAGGCATAATCTTGTTTGAATTATATGAGAGGGAAATAATTTGCAATCAGTATAGATGAATTACCACTTATTGTTAATGTAATCGATATGTTGATAGGCTATCATTAAATACTTAACTGAAATAATTATTAAAACACTTTTCTATTAGTTTTTTATTTATTTACTTCATTAATTTAAATCATTAACATCCACCCGGGAATTGTGTTCAGAAGGAAATCATAACCATTTAACATAAACTCTATTGTTTCGACGTCTCAAAGTTTTTTTCAATTAAATATATATGAGGGATTTTAGTTTTCAAAAGTTCATATTCGTAAAATCCTCCCTTAATAGCATTACCTTGATAGTCTTCAAGTATATATGTTGTAGGGTTTGTGTTTTAAATTAACTTTATTTTAAAAACTTCTGTTTTCCAATTTGGTGAATACCCTTTTTCAAATACATGTTTATATTAACTTATTCTAACCTCATCATTAATTTTAAATTTTGATCTATGAAAAACTTTTAAATTGTTGTATGCCGTGTCCAATAAATGTTGTTCATAGAGGAATTTACCTCATTTGGAGACATTTTGATGGTCCTGTGAATAGTATTATTATAATCATTGACTAAACTTTTATAGATATCAATCCATTTATAAGTTCCCCGAAAACTAAATTCTTTCCACATCATTCCTTTTAATGTTCTATTGAATCGCTCTTTTATAGATGCTTTTAATGATGAAAATTTTGAATAATGATTTATGTTATTTGTTTGTAATAATCTCTTTAAGTTGGCATTGTAAAATTCCTTTCCACCATCTGTTTGCAGGTTTTTCGGTATTCGGTTACTTGAATTTAAAATCTTAGCCATTGCATTTGTGACATTTTCTTTAGTTTTATCTTTAACTGCTTCAGCCCATGCTTTTTTGGAAAATGTATCGATTACAGTTAAAATATACTGATAATTATTATTACTATTTGAATACTGTGTCATTACCACCAAGTCAGCTTGCCATAAATCATCGATTCATTTAATAATTACACGTCTTCGTATAAAATTTTTTCTAGCTTGTTTATGTAATTCTTCTACAATAGCTCATTTGTTATTCATTTTGTTAATGCTTTTATGGTAGGGAACTTTATTTTTAGCACTTCTACATCTTTTTCCGTGGGATGTTCTTTCAACACAACGAAACGCATCAAATAATCTTCAATAATAGATAAATAGTTGTTTATATTACTTAATTCCTCCCCACATTCACTTTTTATTCGCCGATCTATTAATTCCTCAAGAATCGATACATCATTTTCAATACTATTATTCAGGATTGTAGTAAGCTTAAGCCGTTTATAATATTCATTTAATAATTTTTACTCTGACGTTTTACAGGTTTATGTCTTTCCCGCATATTAGGATCTTCTTCAATTCTTCTCAAAATATCATGTTCAGTCATTTAAAGTTTCAGCTTGATTTTGACTTTCTACAGGTGTATATCATTCCCGCATATTAGGATCTTCTTCGAGAAGTATTATCATTTAAAGTGTCAGCTTGATTTTGACTTTCAGCCTTTTTTAGTAATTGTTCATCATTTAGTTTACTGGGAATATGAGCGGCTGGTCGTTCATAATTATTCATATAATTTATTTTTTCTTTAAGCCGATAACACTATCTAAGATTTTAACTTTTCAGGTTTTTTATCGATATCTGCTTCAGTTTTCATTACATTGCTTTGTACAGCTCTTTTTATTAATTCGTCATCATGAGGTTCACTTGGAATATACGAAGCTGGTGTTTCGCAGTCGTTCATAAAATTAATTTTTCGTCTAACGCTAACAAAATTGTCTGGTTTTTGTTTTTTATTAAAACATTGCTCATTAATAATATCAAAAGGCTTTCGCTTCTTTTTTGTAGGTTTCTTCATCGCTTGTCTCTCAACATTTTCTTTCCGAGAACTATCTGTAGTATATTCTAAATCTGCATCGTTCGAATAAATGTTTGTTTTACTATCAATATCATTATCATTCACATTATTTTTAACGGTTGGCAATGTATCAACTTCCATGTCCTTACTTTCTTTTGCAATGTCCGCCTGCCAAATTTCATCATCATCATCCCATTATAATCGGTAACATTGTTTTTATTACCAGAGTTTTTCAAATTATCAACTAATTCATTTAATGGTTTCGAAATGGGTTTAAATGTATCCTTTGTTGCGGCGCCCGTAAAACAATACACCGGCCTTAGTGTCATTGCAAACCGGCTGTGCCTTTCGCTTATTTCTATTCCCATTCATTCGCTGTCAAGTTACTGCGCTCTCACACGATATTTATATTTACGTTCAATATATTTCTATATATTTTGCTATATTAAATTCATTTTAAAGGAATAGTTCCGCTAAATTTGCAGATTTTAGTGCGTTTGTATCATCACTGAAAATACGTTTATTTATTTCACACCTGGCGCTACAAAACTAAAATACTTAATTAGGCAATTTATTGAGCAATTTCGGCAAAGTTTGTATTAAAAGCCTACAGAAGTTTGCAATTGTCACGGTTCAGCTACAATACAATTTGGGTAAGTGGAGCTCCTGCGGTACCATAACCTCAACTTTAACTTGCGCTAAAAATGTCGGACGAAGAACAATTAGCGGCTGCTAAAGCAACAGAACTAACTAGCGCAACCTTGCAAAATGGCAATACCTCTGCCTCTACCACATTGGCTGCGTCAACAGGTATAAATGCCTCGACCGGCGCCCCAGCATCAGCAATTGGCAGCGCGCCCCCAGAGGCACACATATCAACAGAGGCACATGTTTCAACGGTAGATAACTTACAGCCAGGTTCTTCCCAGCAGGTCACCGCTTCAACTCCGCGAGTTTCTACAGGTAACACTATTCCAAGTTTTATGCCAAATCAGCATTTAAACCCTGATATGTCACCACTTCGAACACGCTCTGGTATCTTACGTCTGGCGCCACCTCAAAAACGACCGAGAATTCCTCGTGCCGTAAGTAATAATGCTAATAAGGAAAGAGGTCCGCAAGTGACTTGGGCACCCTCGGCATCCACCACGGACAATAGAGTGCAAAATCTTAGTGCGTAGTTTTCTACTCTTGACATAGAGAACAATATTGTTAGTAGCGCCTCACGCGGCACGCAAAGTGCGCCTCGAAACTTTAACACACCCTCCTCATCCACCTCGTTTAGATTCGGAGCCAACTTCCAACCAGCTACGCAAAATTACTCTGTAGCTCATTCTCAGGTTAGTGACAGCCGTGATACGGCACAACACGCCAACTTATTTGCGACAATGGGTACGCAAATAAATCCTACAAGTTTCGGCAATCACATACCCACTTACGAAGGGTCAGCATGTACTCTCATCGAAGACGAGTTGGCATCACAACTCGGCCTTGACGAACCTAAGGAAGAACTCTGCCTTCAATGGACCGGCGAGATTACTCAAAACGAAGCTAACTCAAAGTACGTTGCGCTGCATATTTCTGCTCGAAGTCCAAGCTCAAGAAAGTTCCTTATAAAGGGGGTCCGCACAGTAACTAGTCTTAATCTACCTATTCAAACACTCGAGGGCAGCGCTATAACGCGTAGAAATCATTTGAAGGATTTGCCAATGAAGCCATATATTGGAGCGCAAGCTCGCATTCTTATCGGTCTCGATAACATTAAGCTTGGTGTACCAATACAAGTTCGCGAGCAGGATGGAGACGACTTAATAGCAGCGGAGTGTAAGCTAGGGTGGTCCGTATATGGGCGTAACTATGTAGGCGGAAATTTTCACCAACGCGTAATGCATGTTTGTACATGCAGTTCTGATAGCACTATTGAGGAGCTAGTTAAGTCGAACTATGCCGTCGAATCAATTGGTATAAAAGAAGTACCCACTTTACTTTCTAAGGAAGAGGAACGTTCGCAGCGTATAATGGATTTAACCACGAAATATTTACCGAGTGATAAACGATGGGAAACTGGTCTTCTTTGGGAGCATGACTATATTCATTTGCCTGAGTCCCAACCCATGGCTATGCGGCGGCTACTGTGTCTCGAGAAAAGGATGGCAAAGGATCCAAACTTGAAGTCATTTCTAGTAGATACCATTGAACAATATGAGGAGAAGGTCTATGTAAGAAAACTTCGCTATGGGGAAGTTCTGGCCGGTCCAAAATCTTGTTATATACCAATATTTACTGTCACCAACCTTTGCAAAAATAAAACCAGGTTAGTTTGGGACGCAGCAGATGCTGTAGGAAAGACCGCCTTAAACTCTGTCCTTTTAAAAGGCCCACATCTATTGAAGTCATTGTTGGGTATTCTCATCAGGTTTCGCGAAAAGCCTATAGCATTGTGCGGTGATATCCGTGAGATGTTTCACCAGATACGCATTAGACAGGAGGATCAGACTGCTCAGAAGTTTTTGTGGCGTGAAGGTGACACATCCAAACAACCAAACGAGTATGTCATGCAAGTAATGACATTTTGGGGCAACTTGTTCTCCATCGCTAGCTAACTACGTTAAGAACAAAAATGCTGCCCGCTTTGAAGCCGAGCTCCCATGCGCTGTTAAAGTGCTCTTGGATAACACCTTCGTAGATGATTGGCTTCAGAGTGTGGAAGCTGAAGACCAGATGATCGAAATGGCCAAGAAATCTAACTCCAGGAAAGTTTTATTGGCTATAACAGGGCAGTCCACACAGAATGACAAGTATATCGAAGGACCACTCTGTCGGCATGAAAAGGTACTCGGTATGTGGTGGTCACCCGCAGAAGACATTCTAACATTTTTCGAGAATTTTCCTGAACAAATTTATGATGAAAATCATATACCAACAAAGCGTCAAATGTTACGTATCATAATGACAGTATTCGACCCTTTAGGACTTTTAGGTTTCCACATCATCTCTGCAAAGATTTTGATGAAAGAAGTATCGCGATCAGGCGTTTCATGGGACGAGCCTGTACGTATAGAGCAGCAAGATAAATGGTGGAAGTGGACACGATGCATGCCGGCAATCGCAAAGATCCGGGTTCCTCGGTGCGATCCATTAGTAAGTGTTGGAGAACAATCCAGCTACATACCTTTGTCGATGCCAGTGTAGACGCGTACGCGGCCGTAGTATACCTCCGAGCAGAGAAAGGGTCAATCGTCAGTTGCTGCTTGGTTGCGTCTAAGACCCGAGTGGCGCCGCTTAAGCCCTTATCTATTCCAAGACTGGAACTAATGGGCGCTATACTTTGTTTGCGACTTTCAAAATTTATTTCTGAAGAGCTGTCAATTTTCATCGAAAAACGAGTATACTGGATAGATTCAAAAAATGTTTTGTGCTGGATTAAATCAGATGCGAGAAAGTTTCATCAGTTTGTGGCGGTGCGCGTTGGCGAGATATTGGAAAATTCCAGAGTAGACGAATGGAGATGGGTACCGTCGGGGGATAACGTTGCCGACGAAGGTACAAAAATGAAACATGACGTAGAATTCAATGGAGCTGCGCGTTTTGATAAATTTGTTCGCTTTGTGATTTTCTGAAGAAACATAAACACGTAGCTTTGTGCATTCCGCATTTTTTCCCATTTGCTAAACCGTTGCGGATCCACACTAATCAGTGACCATGATGATCTCACATGGCAGATCAGTTCTTTATCGTTATCATGATTATGGTTAACATCAGTGGGTGGCCAGTTCTTTTCTGCTTGATACAAAAGCGACGGTCCGATATACATGTTTAGGCAGGATGCCCAACTTTTCATCATCTGAGTGCGATCCCCCTAATGCAAACTCGATTTAACTTATAGCCACCCACACCATCGCCTTCCTATGCATGCGCATGCACGTGTATGTGCGCTTTGTTAGCACTTATGCACATGTATGTCGGCGTTTATGTGTGAGTGACTTTCCCCTCCGAAAACGGAGGATTTTGCGGGCCAACGGTTGTCGCCTTCGATACAACCGGCCTCTTGGATTTCAACAGCCGTTCTGTAAGCATATGCCGCCAGCGATCTCTGCCGTTTTTCCTGCCAATATATTCAGGTAATATTGTACCCTAGTCATTTTTATTTACTGAATAAAGTTCACCCATTATAACGAGAAATTCTCGTCTTTCTCTTATTTTATTCCCGCATACACCCGTTCATTGAGATCAGACGCACCCCGGCGGAACAATAGGTGTCAGACCCATTTTACAAAGTTTTTTTCTAAAGTTATATTTTGCGTCAATAAACCAATCCAATTACCATGTTTCATCCCTTTTTTCGTATTTGGTATAGAATTGTGGCATTTTTCGTAATTTTCGAAATCGAAAAAGTGGGCGTGGTCATAGTCGGATTTCGGCCATTTTTTACACCAATACAAAGTGAGCTCAGATAAGTACGTGAACTGAGTTTAGTAAAGATATATCGATTTTTGCTCAAGTTATCGTGTTAACGGCCGAGCGGAAGGCCAGACGGTCGACTGTGTATGAAAACTGGGCGTAGCTTCAACCGATTCAGCCCTTTTTCACAGAAAACTGTTATCGTCCTAGAATCTAAGCCCCTACCAAATTTCACAAGGATTGGTAAATTTTTGTTCGACTTATGGCAATAAAATTATACTAGAGAAATTAAATGAAAAAGGGCGGACGCCCATTTTGAAATTTTCTTTTATTTTTGTATTTTGTTGCACCGTATCATTACTGGAGTTGAATGTTGACATAATTTACGTATATAATGTAAAGATATTACATTTTATGTTAAAATTTGACTTTAAACATATTTTTTTTTAAAGTGGGCGTGGTCGTTCTCCGATTTTGGTAATTTTTATTAAGCATACATATAGTAATAGGAGTAACGTTCCTGACAAATTTCATCATGATATCTTCAACGACTGCCAAATTACAGTTTGCAAAACTTTTAAATTACCTTCTTTTAAAAGTGGGTGGTGTCATGCCCATTGTTCAAAATTTTACAAATTTTCCATTCTGCGTCATAATTTCAACTCACCTACCAAGTCGCTTTGTCCGTCTTTGGTAATGAATTATCGCACTTTTTGTGTTTTTCGAAGTTTTCGATTTCGAAAAAGTGGGCGTCCGATAGTCCGATTTCGTTCATTTTAAATAGCGATCTGAGATTAGTTCCCAGGAACATACGTACCAAATTTCATCAAGCTACCTCAAAATTTACTCAAGTTATCTTGTTAACGGGCGGACGTGGCTCAATCAAATTTGTTTTCGATACTGATTATTTTGATATATGTATCTATCTCGATTCCTTTATACCTGTACAACGAACCGTTATCCAATCAAAGTTATTATACTCTGTGAGTTCTGCTCAACTGAGTATAAAAAACAGAAAAAGAAAGTTAAATTTATCAAAAATATACTGATGTTGTGAATGAGAAAGTTATTTTTACATAAATAAGGAACATACTTATACTTACCTTACCTGACTTACCTCTGAGGGGAAAAAAATATACTTACCTTACTTACTTTCGAAGAAAATATTTACTCACCGTGAAGATTCCTACGGAAAAGAAGTAGAGCGGTCTGAATTTTTAAAAGAGCTGTGGAAAAAAAATCACACGAATAAATATTTCTTTTTACAACGAGCAGTAGACCTGCAAAAGTGGTGCAGAAGAACCGTCAAAAAAAAAAACACCTGTCGTACTTGAAAAACACAACCCTGAAAATAAAATTTAATAAAAAGAAAGATAAAAAGAGGTTTATATGCACAATGTAAAAAATAATAATTCATTTGAAAATACAACTGTGCATAAGTTTTAATTAAAAAAAAAAATTACTGCAATTGAAATTAGATAAAAAAAAAAAAAAACAAACAAGAGAAAAAGCACATATTCTCTGCTTCACAACAGCAACAAAAACATTCAGCAAAACAGAAGGTACAGTCCCAAAAAAAAAAGCCTTAGTAACACCAGACAAGCGGTAAGTCTCAATGTAATAAGTATATAAGTAGCGGTCGTTAATTAAAGATAGTGAACTTTAACTCTCCTCCAAAGGGTAAAAGTATATATCCTACATATACTTACCGATATTTCATTTTCTCAAAATACTCTTGTTCACAAAAAATCTCTGGAAACAAACCGCTACTAATATACATATATACATACCAAATCAAATCCCATCACGTATATACCCCAGGGCGTATTAACATTCCTTGCCCACTGGTACATTCCTTTGCCCGTTATCAATTGCGGTCTCACGGACATAAACGTACTGTATTGAGTATCTCGTTCTCAATCCCAACAAATAAACAAAATATAACCGCAAGCTTCCCAAATATTGGTACATTTCTCGAGTATCCCACTTGTGCCAGTTTATATAGTAGACATATACATACATATATATACAAAAAATCTTACTCCACCCCTTATTGTCCTCAAAACCACCACTCATATTACATATTTTATACACATATAAAGCCGTTAACTGCACCTAGACGCGCTAAGGCAGTACAGAAATTAGTAACACAAAACACCGTGAGTAGGGTGTATTAATAAAACTCCAAAGTTAATTATACGCGCCGACTTTAACTAAATAATATTTAAAAATATTTGCACAACTGAAAAATATTTTGCCTACTTATTTTTTCCGAAAAAAAAACAGCGACCCACCCTAATATAAATACAGTACTGGCACACACATAGATACATATAAATAAGATCCAGCTACATATTTGCTAGTTTTCTCATCTCGCTGTAAATTCCCGTTCCTGTGTACACTCTAATGTGTGTCACAAAATTTATAAGCCGGAAAATAATTAAGCCCAAGATTATATTTATAACATAGTAGAATTAAAGTGTCTTGTTAATTTATATACTACTACCCCACTCAGCACTGCTTTAAATTTAATCATTTGGGATCCCATATTATAAATTTTTAATTAACATCTGTTTACCCTGAACAAAACCAATATGAGTAAAAAATCAAATGATACTCTTGACGAAGGTCAACCCGACACAAGTCTCGATACTTTCATTTTAGAAAGCAAAAGACTAGAAGCCTTTTACTCTAAGTGGTCAGCAACCCTTATAGCTGACCAAATTGAGTCCCTTCTTAAGGTAAAAATTCAGCAACTCGAGCGGCTATGGCAATCACTTGTAGATGCCTACAAAAATGTATCCCTCTCTCCATCCCATCAAGAATCCACCGACTCAATAGAGCAAAAATACTAAAAGTGCTCTGACAGTTATTAAACTTGCATGCCACAGATAATGGATGCCATGCAACTACTCCGACCCTCGCTTCAACCGTCTCAGCCCCTAAATCCCCCAAATACTTCTAACTCGTGATAAGTATACCTCAAATTACCAGCCTGCGATACTGAAATGTTCCACGGAGGATACGAAGACTGGCCGGCATTCAGGGATATGTTTACGGCAGTCTACGGCAATCAATCAAAACTCACTCAAGCTCAAAAACTATATCAACCATAGCAGAAAACTAGAGGCCAAGCGGGCCAACTTGTAAAACAATACCTTCTATTAGATGACAGCTGGCATGGGACGCCCTCAAAGCTCGGTACGAAAACCGAAGTATATTGGTTGATAATCAGCTGAAGACCCTCTTTAGTCTTCAGCAAATATACTCTGAAAATGGTGAGCAGATTCAAAAGCTGCAAACTACAATAAATAATTGTTTATGTACCCTGGCAGCACAAGGTATCCCAACCTCTAATTGGGACCCCATCCTTGTGTATATATGCTTTTCGAATCTGCCCACTGAAGCTTTCTCTCTCTATGTGAACAGTCTCTTAGTTCCCGAAAAGAGTTACCCCTTTGGACAGATATGGGCAAATTTCTGACATCCAGATATGAAGTAGTGGAGAGACTCCATACTTACAGGCCGGGTAAACCAAAAACATCTACACCTATTTTCACTCCCAAGTCCACAAATAACTCTACCCATAACTCCACGTTCTCAAACAGCAACAGAACGAATAACTTTCACACAGAACCATAGCAAGTCTCCTGTAAGCTATGTAATTCGAACAATGCAATGAAGTTTTGCGTAAAATTCAAAGCACTCACGGTCTCAGACCGCCTCAAATTTGTAAGAGACAGCAATTATTGCGAGAATTGTTTGTCATACTCCCACCTAAAGAGCGATTGTCAGAGCAAGTTTTCTTGCGTCTATTGCCAAAAAAGACATCACTCCTTCCTACATTTTCAATACCAACCAAACGCACCTCGGGCGACCGGCTCAAGACCCCAAAGAACCGTAGCCCAAGCCACCACCTCAATTCACGAAAATTTGGCTCAACCATCTACGTCAAATCAAGCAGCGAATCAAGCAGCGGTGCAGAAACCTCAGGATCCCACTCCCAACATAGTTTCATCACATTTCTCCGGCAGCTGCGAAACAACCCCACGGCAATCGTCTCTATACATTACGCGGGGGAGTACCATAAAATTCGTGCGGTTATTGACCAAGGCTCTCAAAAAACATTTTTGGCATCCCGAATCCAAAAACTGTTAGGGCTCCCCTCAAAAGATGTACACTTCGAAATCTCGGGTATGGGAGGAATGGTAGTGCAGAAATCCAAAAAAATTTACGATATCACTCTTTGCTCCTCCGACTTAAGCAAAGAGATAAGGACCAATGCCATTTTGCTCCCCCAACTAACGCATTTTCTCCTAACTGCCTGACCCCCTCAAAAATCGATATGGTTATTGGCAGCGATATTATCCCACAAATCGTACTCGAAGGACTACAACGAAAGCCCCAACAAACCCTTATAGCCCAAAACACGGTATTTGGATGATACTCAGCGGACCAGCCCGGGAACTAGTCTCTACCTTCACCACTCAAGTCAGTGAGGCAACAGAACCGGATCTCAGCAGCCTGCTCAAGCCCTTCTGGGAACAGGAGGAAATACCCACAACTCCTTCCAGATCCGAGGAAGACCAATTTTATGAGGCCCTCTATAGCACCACAACCACAAGAATGGAGGATGGACGCTATGCTGTAAAACTACCGCTTAAGCCCGATTTCCCAAAATCATTAGCCCTTGGACACTCACGCCCAGCGGCACAGCAGCAGTACATCAGCGTAGAAAGAAGCCTGGAAAGAAAACCGGACCTGCGTGACAAATACTCGGAAGTGTTGACCGAGTACTTAGAAATTGATCACATGGAACCCGCCCCTCCTACGGAAATAATCGAAAAGGGTAAATACTTCTCGTTTTGCCTTCCCCATCACGCTTTTCTCTAGCCAGACAGCAAAACGACAAAAGTTCGTGTCGTATTCAATGCCTCTAAGACATCACATTCACGAAACTCTCTGAATGATGTACTATATACAGGCCCAATTATCCAAAACGACCTGACGTCAATAATTCTCAATTGGCGCCTCTACAAGTTCGTTTTCAATGGCGACATAAAGAAAATGTACCGCCAAATATTGGTCAAGGAAGAAGACCAAGACTTTCAAAGAATTCTTTTTAGAAAAGCCCCACACAAGCCGATAGAAGATTTTAAATTAAAAACCGTCACTTTCGGTGTTAACTGCGCTCCATATCTCGCAATCCGCACACTCCACCAACTCGCCCAGGATTGCGCAGAAACATACCCACTCGCCAAAAACATCATACTACGAGAAACCTATGTAGATGATGTCCTCTCTGGCGGGCATGACATACAGTCCACACTAAACTCTATGATTCAAACTATCGAAGCTCTAAAATCGGGATATCAAAGCCTTTCACGCTATCAAACACAGCGAAATATTCGAACGTTGTTCATCATAGCCGCGTGCTCTAAGAGTATTAGCGTATATGTACCGTTTTATCCGTCGCACTCAGAAACATCCGGTTCCCGATTCAATTTTCCTCACTCACGGAGAATTGTACGACGCAAAAATGAAACTCATCGTGTTAACACAATGCCATCATTTCCTAGCAGAAATCGCTCAACTGGAAGCCTCAAACCTCATCAGCAAGAAAGGTTCATTGTTGACCCTCAATCCCGTGATAGATATAGTTGGCATCCTGCGAGTTAAGGGTCGTTTAGCTAATGCCGACCTCAGCGAGAATGAAATGGTATCAAAAAGTTTCATAAATTTTGTTTTATTTTTATAAAAGCGGTATTCATGTATAAATTGCCATGCATCGTGAAATGCCAAAATACTTTACTGCTCTTTTCATGCTCAAGAAAAATGCGTACAGCGCTTAATAATTCCAAAATGCAAGCTTTCGATTTCAAAGTATTTTCGAAAGTATGTATGTATTCTGTTTTAAATTCTTTCAGGGCCGCGGAGAGGGATGATTTTAAGTTAGATAAACGTTTTTGACACAATTTTATAAGCGCTATCTGTCAAAAATGCTTCAATTAACTTAAAATGACATTTTATTTCGACTTCTCAACGACTTAAGTGGTCGCCATTTCCTTAAAATCACACTCCATACTACTCTAAAAAAACCGAGAAAAAGTAAAGCGTGATTGGCTCGTTTGGAGTGCAACAAAAGAAGCGCTTTTTTGTTTTCCATGCCAGCTTTTCAGCAAAATTTCCGAGAATACCCTATCAGTTTTGACAAAATCTTCAGATTATTCTAAAGAAAGAGGTTGGAAACACAATAAAGTTCCTGAACATGAAAATAGTCAAAATCATAAAATTTGCTATATGGAGTGGCGCCAATATGAAATGAGAATTCGAAATGCAAGTTCAGTGGATTTTCTCTTAGCGGAAACCCTTAAAAATGAAGCAGCTCGCTGGAGAGCTACTTCGCAAAATTCTTGATGTTGTTTTATTTCTTGGAGAAAAAGGATTGGCATTTAGAGGGGATAATTCATTAATCGGAAATCCAAAAAATGGAAACTTTCTTGGTATTTTGGAACTGATCAGCAATTATGACACCCTATTGCATGAGCATTTGGAGGAGGTGAGGGAATCTCAAACGAAAAAGAATCGTCTCCAAGCACATTATTTGTCTGATGGAATACAAAATGAGTTCATAGAAATCTGTGCAAGTCAAGTAATTAGAAAGATAGAAGGCGAGAGAAAGTCCGTCAAGTAATACACAGTAATAGTGGATGCAACCCCTGATTGGGCGCATATTGAGCAGACTGTTTTTATATTGCGTTATGTTTTATTAGACAATGATTCCGGAAAATGGAAAACAGGATGGCAGCACTCTAAAAAACCACAATATTCCACTGGATGACTGCCCCGGGCAAGGGTATGATAATGGCAGCAATACGAGCGGTCATTACAAAGGAGCGCAGGGTCATATCCTGAGAGATAACTCCCTGGCAATATTTGCACCTTGTGCTTGTCATAATTTAAATTTATGTGGAGTGCAAGCTGCTGAATGTTGTGCAGAGGTCATCACATTTTTCGGTATTATGCAGAAATTGTATAATATCTTTAGCACAAGCCCTCAGAGATGAGAAATTCTCAAGGAAAAAACTAATTTCTCCTTGCACAGCATGTCACAAACACGATGGTCTGCTCGTGTGGATAGTGTCAAACCTTTCGCATCTCACATTCCACAAGAAAGCTATTAATGAAATCAAGCTTTTGAATCTGAGTTCAGAAACAGTAACGGATTTGAAAGGTATTGAAACATATATGGGGAATTTGAGTGTATCCTCTTAGCCTCCATTTGGCTCAAAGTGTTGACAGTAATAAACCATCGAAATCTGATAATGCAAGCTGGAAATGCCACACTGGACGTGGAAACAGAAAATATACGTAGCCTGATTGATGAGTTGAAGAAGTTCAGGGATCAATGGTCGATCATACTTCAATGTAAGGTTCTGGCAGGGAGTATAGGAGTTGTGAATACCTTCGCAGAGAAAAGAAGGAAGATAAGAAAGCGCCAGTCCGATGAATTACCTAGCGAATCACCTGAGTGTGATTCCGAAACTCAATTCAAACAGCAAATTTTTTACGTTCTTTTGGACTGCTTGATTGGTAATATGACAAGACGTTTCAAAGCCGTAAATGACGTTTCGATTAAATTTAGTTTTTTGTGGAAGTATCAGGATCTGAAGGAGGAAGAGCTCATAGAAAAGGCAGCGGCATTCTGCACGATTTATGGTATCGATATTTCTCCGGATCTAATAGATGAAATCATTCATCTCAAAGCCATCCACTTAGCAAATTTGCGAAGTGATTTGCTGCCACCATTTCAACTTCTGAACAAATTTGATGACTTGAAGATGGAAGTATTATTTCCGAACATCTGCTTAGCGTTAAGAATATTTTGCACACTTCCAGTCAGTGTGGCTGAAGGGGAGCGTTCTTTTAAGCTATTGTCTCGCTTCAAAAATAGGTTACGTTCTACTATGAGCCAAAATCGCCTTGGAACATTGGCGTTGGAGTCGAGCCTTGCTCGCAGCATGAGTTTTGAATCGGTAATTTCCATATTCGCAGACCAAAAAGCACGGACGGTTTTCCTTGACTGAATCAAGCTCTTAAAATGTACATATTTAGAAAAAGTTAATGTAAGGAAATCAAACAATGAAATCTAACATTTCACTAAAGTAAGTAAATCTTATTTTATATGAAATAAAGTGTGTGCAAGTGTGCATTTAAATTTTTTACATAATTTTTCTTTTAGTGTTTTGTTTTAATAAATTGGTGAATTGGGTAATGCAAAATCCGTGTTAAGCTGGCATTGAAAGCGCCTGTTTTTTTTTAATTACTTTTGAACGGGTATAAAGAGTTACAATACGCAATTGGATTCTTATAACTGGCAGTGATCCAGCAGCATCCGTTGATACCCCTTTCGACCATATCCGTCCAATTTTCGACATGAACAATAAATGGCCTAGACAGTCTTAAATGAGTATCGTTCCGGACGCCGCCGCCGCCGCGCCGATATTTTTGACATTCGGTGGGGGCGTGCAAAAAAGGACGAAAATCGGCGGCGGCGGCGGCGTTTATCAGGGGGCGTATATCTCTAATACATGGCCCATTTGGAGCCATTGTGAGCAAGCGACCTAAAAAGAAACAAATTTAAATAAACATTAATATTAAAAATAAATCGAGTTTCGCGACGCGCTGTTAACAAAAAATCGTGCAAAATAAATTTAAAACAAATATAAACCTAAAAAGACAGGAAAAAGTGCAGTGCTAATATACCAAATCAAACGTACAAAGTGCGTTAGGGCGTACCTAAAAAGAAAAATATAAAAAAGAAGAAAATTAAAAATGAATATTTAAAGTAAAAAGAATTTTGTGTATAAAAAAAAACTAAAGTTGTACGAAATTTGAGAAAAAAAAACAAAATAGCAAAGTGGAAAAAAATTTTATTTGGGAAAAAAAGTCAACTTAGAATTCAAAAAGAAAAAAAGAGAATGTTATATCGACAAAAGAAAATTGTGAGATATTGCTAAAAAGATAAAAGAAAAATTTACAAAATAAAAGCAGTGTTAAAAAAGAAAAAAATTTTTGTTCGAGCAATCACATATAATCATACATACCTATCAATAGTGCATATTAGGGTGTACAACAAAATAGTATAAATAGAAAGCCAAAAAAAAAACAAGTTAGGCCGGCACTGTCTTCGGATGTGCCGAAGACTTCATACCTTTCATGAATGGGGCTTATCTTATCTCGTTCGTAATCTCCAAATAATCGGGTGTATAAGATAAGAAAAATATAGTGAACAGATGTACATACCAAAACGATTTTTAAGATAAATATAAAATAAAAAATAGGTAGGTACTTTGTGTGAGGATGCAAAGTTTCAGGTTTTTTTGTGGTCTGCGTGTAAAAACTATGACTACGAATTACATATTTCAACAATATATGACGTAAACGTAACTATTTGATGAATTTTGAAGCTTCTAGCCGTAAAAAAGGGGCAAAAATTACAGTTTATATGGGGTATATAATATATATACCACCGATCTCTATGATATTTTCAGACAACAATATATGCTATATACGTAAGCATTTGCTGAAATTTGAAGCTTCTAGCTGTTAAAATGGGGCAGAAATTGCGCAAAGTTTCTTATCTGAACAATCGGTTGTATGAGATATATACTATATATACCACCGGTCTCTATGATTTTTTCAGACAACAATATATGCTATACACGTAAGCAGTTGGTGAAATTTGAACATATATAAACGGTTTTTAAGATAAATGTAAAATAAAAAAAAGGTAGGTACTTTGTGTGAGGATGCAAATTTTCACGTTTTTTATGGTCTGCATGTAAAAACTATGACTACGAAACACGTATTTCAAAAATATATGACGTAAACGTAACTATTTGATAAAATTTGATGAAATTTCAAGCTTCTAGCCGTAAAAAAGGGCAAAAATGACAGTTTATATGGCGTATATAATATATATACTCTATGCTTTTTTCACACAACAATAAATACTATACACGTAAGCAATTGGTGAAATTTGAAGCTTATAGCTGTTAAAATGGGGTAGAAATTGCGCAAAGTTTCTTATCTGAACAATCGGTTGTATGAGATATATACTATATATACCACCGGTCTCTATGATTTTTTCAGACAACAATATATGCTATACACGTAAGCATTTGGTGAAATTTGAACATATCTAAACGATTTTTAAGATAAATAAAAAATAAAAAATAGGTAGGTACTTTGTGTGAGGATGCAAATCTTCACATTTTTTGTGGTCTGCATGTAAACGTATTTCAAAAATATATGACGTAAACGTAACTATTTCATGAAATTTGATGAAATTTCAAGCTTCCAGCCGTAAAAACGGGGCAAAAATGGCAGTTTATATGGCTTATATAATATATATAGTCTATGATTTTTTCACACAACAATAAATACTATATACGTAAGCATTTGGTGAAATTTGAAGCTTCTAGCTGTTAAAACGGGGCTGAAATTGCGAAAATATATGTATATATATACTAATTATATACTATATATATATATACTATATATACCACCATATATATATTATATATACCACCGATCTTTATGATTTTTTCGGAAAAAAATATATGCTATATACGTAAGCATTCGTTGAAATTTGAAACCTCTAGCTCCTAAAATAGGGTATCGAGGATCCATATTGGGATCCTGCAGGAACGTTCTGCGTGCACTGTTCACTGTTTTATTTTCTAATATTTCTTCCTTGTTTTATTAAAACACAGTTTAATTCTTTTAGTTTTCTTTAATAGATATATTTATGGGTTCTTTAATGTAAAACAGTTTAGTTTGGGTTACTTTAGTATATATGTATAACTTTTAGTTTTCTTCAATAACTCGCGTTTTATTGCTAGGTTGCCGGTTCACTTAAAACTAAAAACTGCCGCTAACGCAACTCTGTGGCTAGGCAGCTTTTATTTGGGTTATTTAGCAACGAAATTAATGATGGCGTCGAGCAACGACAGTTTCAACCAATCAGAAACTCTCCGCGTTGCTCGACTCTAACATTTTTAGTGATGCCAAGAGCATCTGATGCATGGTTGCGTCTTGTACTTTTCCAAAGAGGGAGTTGTCAGCTGCAATTTAATTAAATGCAATTTACTATGGCACTACATCATCCCCCTTTAGAAAAGAAGAATTTGGTAAGATTAGTAATTAATCTTTCCACATTCTTCTTTGGGCTTTAGTAATTTGTTGTAATGTTTTGAATGAACGGTGTTAACCCGGGATTCGTTTGTTCAGAACAGTGAAACTTTTTTAAAAAGAGAATTAAATTTTAATTTTTAAAGAAAATGAGATATTTAAAAAAATTTAGTTGTTAAATATTTGATTTATAGTTTGAAATGAACATTCTTATTGTAGGATCTACGTTAGTAAATTTATATTTGTTTGGTAGCTTAAAAAAATTGTTTTCTTTAGCCTTCATTGGCGTATTCCTAAAATAGATGTATGTCTTAAAGATTATTTAGTTAAATTTATAAGAGATGGAAGTACGGAACTTAACAATTTAATTAATTTTTTGTACTCGGTTTTTATGTACAATTTTTTCATTTTCAGTTCTTATCTCACAAATTGTTACATTTGACCTTTGGTCTTTACTATGTAGGGACCTTGATATATATTTGTATGTTTATTTCTAGGTTCTGTTTCTAATAAAACTTTATCATTAATTTTAATTTCTTAAGGTTTAGCCGTTATATCGTACAAATCTTTATTTCTAATCAAATTTTTTGCCATTTCATGTGATTTTTGCATTCTAAACTTAAGCTCTTTTGTGTAGTTTTCTACATTGTAGATCGGATCAATTTGCTCTTTTTGCAATTCATGTGGCATTGTAGTTTTTCTGCCAAATATTAATTAAAAGGGAGTAAATTTATTATCAAAAACCGAACTACTTGTAGTATTGTGTAAAAATGTAAAGTATTTTGAATATGTATCCCAATCTGAATACGTTTCATTTAGATATGCACGCAAGTATTCGGTAAAGACTCTATGATTTCTTTCAACAGTACCAACAGTTTCGTGGTGGTAAGCTGTTGAGAAATCATGATCAATCTTTAGAAGTTTTGTCAATTCAGAGAATAATTCGTTTTTATATTCCGTTCCTAAATCGGATCTAATAGCTTTCATTGTACCATATGTTAATATAAAGGTTTCAAAAATAGCACAAGCAATAGTTTTTGCTGATTTATCTGATACAGCTATTGTTACCAGGTATTTAGAACAGTCACAAATCATAGTAGCAGCGAACTTGTTACCATATTTTGATTCCGGAAGTGGACCTATTGTATCGACAATTACTATGTCAACGGGTTTGCAGGGCGTTGGAGTCAAGACAAGATTTTCCTTTGTTTTTGGTTTTACTTTATTTAAAAGACATTTATTGCAATTTTTGGCAAATTTCGCAATGTCTCTTGTCATATTTTTCCAATAGTATTTTGTTCTTAATTTGGAATATAATCGTTTTGTACCGCAATGACCGCCTAACAAAGGGTCCTCATGATAAATCGTCATTAGTTATTGTTTTTGCTCTGTTTCTATTACAGTTTCTACAGGATTTGTTAGTATTATTTGTAATGATTTTAAAATTTTATTACCGCTGATTTTAAAATTTGTAATTGAAAATTCTTTGAAAAATATATCATTTTTTGGCCATTCTAACTGCTTAATATTGTGACTGCCGGTTGCTTTTTCAAGCCTCGAAAATAACTCATCTAAATTTGTTTTTCCGTTAGCATTCACAAAATTAAGTAAATTTAGTTTTTATGTTTTAAATGCGCATAAATTTGTATATTGGAGATCTCATTATTTTTATTAAATTGTATAGTCGACTTTATTCGCGGTATCTTTTTTGAAAAATTGTGTGAAAATTTGTCATAAACTTGTACTTTAGGTGTTTCGAAAAAAGTATCATTGAAATTATCGTCTTTATTTTGTAATTCCTTTTATCTGGTTTGTGATCGCGTTTGGACTGCTAAAACATGCTATGTAGATTCTTTTATTTCGTCTATACTAATGCGTGAAAGAGCATCAGCCACAACGTTAGATTTTCCTTTTATATATTCAATCATAAATTTATATTCTGAGAGTTCTAATCGAATTCTAGAAAGTTTAGACGAAGGGTCTTTCATGTTAAAAAGATAAACTAGTGGTCTATGATCGGATTTTACTGTGAAATTTGTACCGTAAGCACATGGACGAAATGGTTTATAGCGAAATGTATTGCTAGGAATTCTAATTCGATAATTGCTTTTTTCTGTTCTGCTTTATTAAAAGATTTTGACGCGAAACAAATTGGTAAATCATTATCGCCATGCTTTTTGCTTAATATAGCACCACATCCACTCTTAGAAGCATCTACTGTAATTATAAATTCTTTTGTGAAGTCAGGGTATTGTAGTAGTTGAGGAGACATTAATGCTAGTTTTAGTTTTTCGAAAGCGTTTTCGCACGCTTCATCCCAAACAAATTCAACTTTTTTCCGATTTAAACGAGTTAAAGGCGATGCCAGTGACGCAAAATTCGGTATAAATCGCCTGTAGTAATTTGCAAACACGACAAATCGCCTAACCTCATCTTTGTCTATTGGCTTAGTATACCTTTTAATAGCGTCTATTTTTGAATCATCTGGCTGCAAACCTTTTGACGTGCATTTATGGCCTAGAAAAGTTACTTCGGAACGAAGGAAATTGCATTTGTTTGGATTCAGCTTTAAATTAAATTTTCTACAGGTTTCGAAAACTTTTTCTAAATTTTTAAGGTGGTGTGTCTCACTACAACCAATGGCGATAACGTCGTCAATATACATAAAAGCCTGATTTGGTGAAATGCCTGAAAATGCTATTGACATCATACGAGAAAAAGAGTTTGGTGCTATATTCAACCCGAAAAGCACCTCGATCTGTACTGAAAGAAGTTACGTCTCTAGATTTAGGGTGAAGGGGTATTTGGTGAAAACCAGGAAAAGATCTAAAGTTGAAAAGTATTTGGCTCTGCCAAGATTGTTGAGTATGTCATCAACGCATGCTAGTGGAAATTTGTCGGCTATAAGCTTTTTATTGACTGCTCTGAAATCTGCGCACATACGATACGACTTTTTGCCTGTTGGATCTTTTTTCGGTACCAAAATTAAAGGGCTGTTATAATTTAAAAAACTAGGTTCGAATAAATCATTCTTTAATAGGCTTTCGACTTGTTTATTTATTTCTTCGCGTTGTGTGTATGACAAACGGTAATTTTTAATATAGACAGGAGTTTTGTCAGTTAATCTAAGTTTTTGTTCGTAGAAATTATTAAGCGTCATTAAGTCGGTTTTCAATGCAAAAATATCAGAATATTTCAAACATAAATCAAGTAATTTCTTTTTAGCGTAAGAAGGCATTTGTTTTGCTAAAATTCATTTAAGCTCTTCTATGCGTTTTGAATCGATAGGTGTTTCATTTGTGCGATAGACATTGAAGTTTTTTATGTCTTCAGTTTGAATATTGTAATCTTTTACGTACTTCACCTCGTCGGTGGTGTTGATAACTTTTATTATTGGGTTTTTTGTGTCAACGATACATTTGGCTGTGAGAACACCGTTACAAAGTTCCTGAGAATAACAAAAACTGGACTTGTCGAATTTTCCAAACTAAAAACACGAAAAACTTCACATCTTGGTGGAATTACAAGAGTATTTGTAGAAGTGCTATGCAAAATTGAAATATTTACTTTTCTGTCCCTTGTCCGAAAGTAATTGTGTCATTAGCATAATTGAGTATGCATTTGTTCGTTTTTAGAAAGTCTTTCCCTATTATACCGTGGAATATTAAAGTTGTCATTAACAACGTGAAGAGTCAGAGGAAAAAATGTATTTGATGCAATTATACTTGTATTAACTGTTCCTAGTGTTGTTACCGTGTCGGTTGTTACGCCTGTTATATTTATTACACTACTATCGTCTACTTCTACATCGTTTGCCAAACTGGAAATTTTTATTAATGAAATGTCTGCCTGTGAATCTACTAGAAAAGAACATATTTTATGAGAATAGCTACAAGCGACTTCGACGAAATCGGAAAAATTTAAATTTAGAAAATATATTGACTGAGAAGTATTTAGTAGAATTGCTCTTGCTCCCTCAGTGTTCGCGCCTGAGGGGCTTCGGAATTTAAAGAACGAACATTGTTAATTTCTAGAATTTGAACCATGATTATTGGAATTTCTGTTATTTCCGGACCGATTATTATTGTTATTGTTGGAATTGCTATTGTCTCTATTGTAATTGCTTATATTGCCTCTGTTATAATTGTTATTTCGGAAATTTGTATTATTGTGTTGCCTATTTGCGTTATTGTTAAATCGAACATTACTGTTGTTGTTGTATCTGAAATTACTGTTGCCTCTGGAATTTCCACGGAAATTACAATATCTTATCGGACATGAGCGAAACGCTAACACTTGCCGCTCTTTAACTTCCTGTTCTCTATCTATAATCATTTTCGCTACAACGCCCATATCTGACCTACTATTTAATCTACAAACGCTAATGGTTTGTTCAACCGCCATCTCATGGACTTTTGCCTGCGTCATACCTTCAATGATTAGACAGCGAGTCAGAAAGCTCTTCTGCTTTGAAAATTCTGAAAAATTGTTATTGGTTACTCTTAAGGCTGCAATTTTTTCCCGCGACAACTTTCGAGTTGTCTGGCCTAATTTTATTACATAGCGCTTCTTTAACTTGGCTGACTGATTCTATATGCGTTGGTAGGGCTTCGCGAGCTTTGTCTTCGAGCTTGGATTTTAAAAATGCAATGAAAGTAGGAGTTAAAGTTTCGTTAGAGAATACTTCCAATAATTCAACTTTTTTTATAAATGAGCCAAGTGCTTACGGGTCTCCACTGTAGTTTTCTCGCATAATCGAGGCACACGTACTAATAAACAATTTTTTCTCCTCGATTGTGGCCATGGTTGTAACGTTAAGAATCGGATTTAGAATAGAAAAATTAGAATTTGGAATTACAGGTTGATTAGCAAATCCTAGAATGTCTGCACTCAGGGATAATTTATAATGTTCACTTGTTAAGGTATCAGTTGAAGATGCAATTGAAGCTGAATCGGAATCTGAATTATTGGAATCTAAATCTTGCTCTGAGTTTCTGGAATCTAAATCTTGCTCTGAAATTTTGGAATTCGAACCTGGATGTGAATTTTTAGAAACTACCTTCCCGTTTCTTAGGTCCATACGTGTTGAAACGAACAGACGAAATATTAGAATTTTATTGGAGCAAGATATGTGGAAATTATTTTTGAAGATTGAATAGAAATTGAATTTAAAGGAAATTGAATTTGAACGAGTTGAGTTGAGCTCAAAAGAAAATAATGAAAGTACTTTTAAAGGAAATATATGAAAATATTTTAAAAAGAAATTTGTGAAAGTATGTATTTTTGAAAGCTTTTAGATTTTATAATTATAAAATTGGTTAGCGAATACTTATTGCAAAAAAACCTTGGTTAGAGAATTTTATTGAAATACTAAAGATAGTGATTAGTTAATGAAAAGAAAGATTCAAAAATATTTACTTTACGCTTTCGTTGTCCGCAAATCCAAACCCAATGATTGGAACTAGATGAAAAATTTTCATGCAAAACGGAAGTGGGAATTGGAATTCACATGCAATTTAAAAGATGTTGGATATTGTTTACGTGTATATTAATTGAAATGTAAGAATTTTTAATTTTACAGAATGTGAGAAAAAAATTTAATTTGAAATGTATGGCAAAAATTATAATTTTTAATTCAATTTTTACGATCTAAATGCAAAAATTAAGGAATGGCAAATAGTTTTATATAAGGCCTGAAACGGACGCACCGCTTTTATCAAAATTGTATGGTTTTATTTTTATAGATACGGGCGCACCGCATCTTTTCAAACTTGTAATATAATGCCCTCGGACGCGCCGGGATTAAAAAAAAAATTATGTCATGTTTATACACGGACGCACCGCTTTAAAGAAAAATTGTAATTATATTTTTAACTGCTTATATGCGGACGCACCGCTTTTGAAAAAGTAACTAAATTTTTATTTGTATTCTTTTGTGATGGAGGCCACTGTAGGGCAGAGTGGGACCAAAACTAGAAGCAATTAATGAAAAATTAAAAAAAGTGTTTCTGTTTTTGTCCGACCCTGTCCCACAGTGCCTACCTGAAACCTTACGCATATACCTATGTATGTATATTTTAATAAATTTGATGGTTGTATTGTATGTATGTATTTATTAACAATTTTTTTTTATTAGTTTAATATAATAGAAAATGGTATTAAAATTGGATTTGTAACGCACAGAAATTGAAAAAAAGTAATTTTAAGTAGTGTTTATAATATTGAATTTGAATAGTATAAAAGTGAGTATAAAAATTGAAAAAAAATTTTCCATACCAAGTGCTGCTGCGTTTTACCGTTTGCTGTTTTGCTGCTGCGCCTGGTATTCTGCCGCTGCACTTACTGTTGCTGATGGCGTCACTCGCCTTCCACTATTCGTTTTTTCCGATGTACGGTGGTTTGCCGTTATGATGGTGGCGTGGCTACTGCCGTTATTGAAGTGGCGTGGCTAGTGCCGTTTTTTTTCACAAGTTATTTGGTACAGTTTAGGTTTTTGGATTTTATAGTTCAAAAATTCATTTTTTTTCAGTTTCTTTCTAATTTGTTTTATTATTTCTGCTGCCGATTAGTTTGTTGTTTTATTAGCTTTGAATTTTCGTATTATTTCCGATTTTTATTAAGTCTTGGTATTATGTGTATATGCATATTTTTTAACTGATTTTTTTCTACCATTAGCCTCTGCCAAAAAAAAATCCACCACCACTGCCATGTTTCTGTTCATTTCGTAAAAAAATGTTTCTTGTAGGTTTTCAAAATTATTTTTGTAGGTTTTTTGTTAATTTTTCTATATGTTTTTTTTGTTGGTTTTTAATGATTTTAAAATTTTTTTGTAGATTTTTCTGAGTTTTATATATTTTTGTAATGGTTATAAATTTTATATATTTTTTTTGTAAATGGTTTTTAAATTTTTGTATTTTTTTTTTAGTTTTTTAAATGGTTTTTAAATTTTTTTCTTTTTGAAGGGTTTTTATAAATTTTTGTAGATTTTTGATTTTTAAACTTTTGTAACTTTTTTTTTTGTAGAAATATTCAAATGGTTTATGTATATTTTTGTAGATATTTTTAAATTTTATACATTTTTTTTGTAATTTGATTTTTCTTTTATACTTTTTTTGTGTGTATTTTTCTTGTATATATGTATTTTTGAAGGCGGCCACCGTGGCGTGATGGTAGTGTGCTCCGCCTACCACACGGGATGCCTGGGCTCAAACCCCGGGCAAAGCAACATCAAAAATTTTAGAAATATGGTTTTTCAATTAGAAGAAAATTTTTCTAAGCGGCAGTGTTTGGCAAGCGCTCCGGTTGTATTTCTGCCATGAAAAGCTCTCAGTAAAAACTCATCTGCCTTGCAGATGCCGTTCGGAGTCGGCATAAAATCATGTAGGTCCCGTCCGGCCAATTTGTAGGGAAAATCAAGAGAAGCTCGGCCTTGGATCTCTTCGGAGGTTATCGCGCCTTACATTAATTTTTATTTTTTTTTATGTATTTTTGAAATTTTTGTTTATATTTCATTTTTTTCGATTTTATGAATGAATTTTTTTTTATAGGTTTCGAATTTATAAATTGTGTGGGTTTTATCCACTTTAAATAGTGCACCCACGCCTGTTGGGAGGCTTGCCTTCTTTTGGCCGCTCGCCGTATTTACAGGGCTTCGGCCCACGGTCGCCATATCGAGGATCCATATTGGGATCGTGCAGGAAAGTTCTGCGCGCACTGCCCACTGTTTTCTTTTCTAATATTTCTTCCTTGTTTTATTAAAACACAGTTTAATTCTTTTAGTTTCCTTTAATAGATATATGTATGGGTTCTTTAATATAAAAGAGTTTAGTTTTGGTTACTTTAGTATATGTATATAACTTTTAGTTTTCTTCAATAACTCGCGTTGTATTAGCTAGTTTGCCGGTTCACTTAAAACTAAAAACTGCCGCTAACGCAACTCTGATGCTAGGCAGCTTTTCTTTAGGTTGCTTAGCAACGAAATTAATGCTGGCGTCGAGCAACGGCAGTTTCAACCAATCAGACACTCCCCGCGTTGCTCGACTCTAACATTTTTAGTGATGCCAAGTGCATCTGATGCATGGTTGCATCTTGCACTTTTCCAAAGAGGGAGTTGCCATATACAATTTAATTTAATGCAATTTACTCTGGCACTACAAGGGCAGTAATTACGAAAAGTTTCTTATCTGAAAAATCGGTTGTGGGATATATGCTATATATACGACCGATCTCATCAATTTTTTCAGACAACAATATGTGCAGCATACGAAAGTATATGGTGAACCTTGAAGCTTCAATCTGATAAATTGAGGAAGATATGACAAAAATCCCCTTTTTCTGAAAAATCGGTGGTATGGAGGATATATGCTATAGTGGTCCGATCCGCCCGGTTCCCACAAATGTTTAATCTGACACCCAAATACACCCGCTCACCAAATTTTATCAAGATATCTCAAAAATTGAGGGACTAGTTTGAATACAAATAGACAGACGGACAGAAGGACAGACGTAGAGACGGACATGGCTAAATCAACTCAGCTCTTCATCCTGATTATTTCGGTATACTTAATGGTGGGTCTATCTATTTTCCTTTAAGGACTTACAGTTTTGGGATTCGTGACGAAATTATTATACCATTTCATTTTCATGAAAGGTATAAAAACAGAAAAAGAAAGTTAAATTTATCAAAACTATACTGATGTTGTGGAAGAGAAAGTTATCTTTACATAAATAAGGAACATACTTATACTTAACTCACCTTACTTACCTCTGAAGAAAAAAATTTATACTTACCTTACTTACTTTCGAAGAAAATATTTACTCACCGTGAAGATTCCTGCGGAAAAGAAGCAGAGTGGTCTAAATTTTTAAAAGAACCTTGGAAAAAAACCACACGAATAAATATTCCTTTTTACAACGAGCAGTAGAACCGCAAAAAAAAAACACCTGCCGTACTTGAAAAATAAAACCCTGAAAACAAAAGTTAATAAGAAGAAATATAAAAAGAGGTTATTAAGCACAATATAAAAAGTAATAATTCATTTGAAAATACAACTGTGCATAAGTTTTAATTAAAAAAAAAATGATTGCAATTGAATTCAGATCAAAAAAACAAACAGGAAAAAAGCACATAGTCTCCGCTTCACAACAGCAACAAAAACATTCAGCAAAACAGGAGGTACAGTCCCAAAAAACAGCCTTAGTAACACCAGACAAGCGGTAAGTCTCAATTTAATAAGTATATAAGTAGCGGTCGTTAATTAAAGTTAGTGAACTTTAACTCTTCTCCAAAGGGTAACAGTATATATCCTACATATACTTACCGATATTTCAATTTCTCAAAATACTCTTGTTCACAAAAAATCTCTGGAAACAAACCGCTACTAATATACATATATACATACAAACTCATATCCCATCACGTATATACCCCACGGAATATTAACATTCCATGCCCACTGGTATTTTCCTTTGCCCGTTATCAATTGCGGTCTCACGGACATAAGCGTACTGTATTGAGTATCTTGTTCTCAATCCCAACAAATAAACAAAATATAACAGCAAGCTTCCCAAATATTGGCACTTTTCTCGAGTCTCCCACTTTTACCAGGTGCTTTGACAGTTATGAAACTTGCATGTCACAGATAATGGATGCCATGCAACTACTGTGACCCTCGCCTCAAACGTCTCAGCCGCTAAATCCCCCAAATACTTCTAACTCAAGTATACTTCAAAGTACCAGCCTGCGATACTGAAATATTCCACGGAGGATGCGAAGACTGGCAGGCATTCAGGGATATGTTTCCGGCAGTCTACGGCAATCACCCAAAACTCACTCAAGCTCAAAAACTATATCACCTACGGCAGAAAACGAGAAGCCAAGCAGGCCAACTTGTAAAACAATACCCCCTAACAGATGACAGCTTCCGGCTAGTATGGGACGCCCTCAAAGCTCGATACGAAAACCGAAGAATATTGGTTGATAATCAGCTGAATACCCTCTTTAGACTTCAGCAAATATACTCTGAAAATGGTGAGCGGATTCAAAAGCTGCAAAATATAATAAATAATTGTTTATGTACCCTGGCAACACAAGGTATCCCAACCTCTAATTGGGACCCATCCTTGTGTATATATGCTTTTCGAAATTGCCCACTGAAACTCTCTCTCTATGTGTACAGTCTCTTAGTTCCCGAAAAGAGTTACCCCTTTGGACAGATATGGACAAATTTCTGAATCCAGATATGAAGTAGTGGAGAGACTCCATACTTACAGGCCGGGTAAACCAAAAACATCTACACCTACTTTCACTCCCAGGTCCACAAATAACTCTACCCATAACTCCACGTTCTCAAACAGCAACAGAACGAACAACTTCCACACAGAACCATAGCAAGTCTCCTGTAAGCTATGTAATTCGAACAATGCAATGAAGTTTTGCGTAAAATTCAAAGCACTCACGGTCTCAGGCCGCCTCAAATTTGTAAGAGACAACAATTATTGCGAGAATTGTTTGTCATACTCCCACCTAAAAAGCGAATGTCACAGCAAGTTTTCATGCGTCTATTGCCAAAAAAGACATCACTTCTTCCTACATTTTCAACACCAACCAAACGCACCTCGGGCGACCGGCTCAAGACCCCAAAGAACCGTAGCCCAAGCCACCACCTCAATTCATGGAAATTTGGCTCAGCCATCTACGTCAAGTCAAGCAGCGAATCAAGCAGCGGCAGAAACCTCAGGATCCCACTCCCAACATAGTGTCATCACATTTCCCCGGCAGCTGCGAAACAACCCTACTCCCCACGGCAATCGTCTCTATACATTACGCGTTGGAGTACCATAAAATTCGTGCGGTTATTGACCAAGGCTCTTAAAAAACGTTTTTGGCAAAAGATGTACACTTCGAAATCTCGGGTATGGCAGGAATGGTAGTGCAGAAATCCAACAAAATTTTCGATATCACTCTTTGCTCCTCCGACTTAAGCAAAGAGATAAGGACCAATGCCATTTTGCTCCCCCAACTATCGCATTTTCTCCTAACTGCCTGACCCCCTCAAAAATCGATATGGTTATTGGCAGCGATATTATCCCACAAATCGTACTCGAAGGACTACAACGAAAGCCCCAAGAAACCCTTATAGCCCAAAACACGGTATTCGGATGATACTCAGCGGGCCAGCCCGGGAACTAGTCTCTACCTTCACCACTCAAGTCAGTGAGGCAACAGAACCGGATCTCAGCAGCCTGCTCAAGCCCTTCTGGGAACAAGAGGAAATACCCACAACTCCTTCCAGATCCGAGGAAGACCAATTTTGTGAGGCCCTTTTTAGCACCACAACCACAAGAATGGAGGATGGACGCTGTGTTATAAAACTGCCGTTTAAGCCCGATTTCCCAAAATCATTAGACCTTGGACACTCTCGCCCAGCGGCACAGCAGCAGTATATCAGCGTAGAAAGAAGCCTGGAAAGAAAACCGGACCTGCGTGACAAATACTCGGAAGTGTGGACCGAGTACTTAGAAATTGATCACATGGAACCCGCCCCTCCCACGGAAATAATCGAAAAGGGTAAATACTTCTCGTTTTACCTTCCCCATCACGCTTTTCTCAAGCCCGACAGCAAAACGGCAAAAGTTTGTGTCGTATTCAATGCCTCTAAGACATCACATTCAGGAAACTCTCTGAATGATGTACTATATACAGGCCCAATTCCCCAAAACGACTTGACGTCAATAATTCTCAATTCGCGCCTCTACAAGTTCGTTTTCAATGGCGACATAGAGAAAATGTACCGCCAAATATTGGTCAAGGAAGAAGGCCAAGACTTTCAAAGAATTCTTTTTAGAAAAGCCCCACACAAACCGATAGAAGATTTTAAATTAAAAACCGTCACTTTCGGTGCCAACTGCGCTCCATATCTCGCAATCCGCACACTCTACCAACTCGCCCAGGATTGCGCAGGAACATACCCACTAGACTGGGTCGAAAATAAAGTTGCTAATGTCCGCCCCTAAATTTGAAGATTATGTTGAGAGGGTTTCGGAAACATTTTTTTAAATTTTTTTTTGATCCTTCGAAATACAGCCAAAAAGGTTTTTTCCTTGTAACTTGGTTATTTGACGACCGATTTTTAAAATTGATATGTCATTATTTTGGCCTTGAGAAGCTCAACATTTCCGTTTAATGTCCTTTTAAGCTATGAAGTCGTTTTCACATGATTAAAAGGACATTAAACGGAAATGTGAAGCTTCTCAAGACCAAAATAATGACATATCAATTTTAAAAATCGGACGTCAAATAACCAAGTTACAAGGAAAAAACCTTTTTGGCTGTATTTCGAAGAATAAAAAAAAAATAAAAAAAATGTTTCCGAAACCTCTCAACATAATCTTCAAATTTAGGGGCGGACATTAATAACTTTTTTTTTGTGTATGGGGACCAACCGAGTCTAATACCCACTCGCCAAAAACATCATACTACGAGAAACCTATGCAGATGATGTCCTCCCTGGCGGGCATGACATACAGTCCACACTCAACTCTATGACTCAAACTGTCGAAGCTTTAAAATCGGCGGGATTTCCATTGAAAAAAATGACTGCAAACAGAACAGAAATTCTCAAAGCAATCCCAAACTCTGATGTCTTAGACGTGGAGTTCCTCAAATTCCACGACACGAGTTCCACTAAAACTCTGGGAATAAGATGGAACGCATTAACTGACTCGTTTTCATACTCATACGACCCAATTCCCTATTCTAAGTCAAATACAAAACGACAAATACTCTCAGCCGTAGCGAAACTTTTTGACCCGGCAGGATGGCTATCGCCAATAATGATCTTAGCCAAAATCCTGCTCCAACATCTATGGTTAGAGGGAACAGGCTGGGATGAAGAAGTCAAACCGGAATCATTTTACAAGCGGAACATCTTCCGTGAAAGTCTCCCAGCCATAAGCAGTATAACCATTCCCCGATGAGTGCAATTCTCCTCCGATAAATGCATCCAAATCCACGGTTTATCTGACGGCTCCGAAAAAGCATTTGCCGCATGTGTCTACATTAGAGTGCAGCACGGTGAGAACTCTGTCTCAACCCATCTATTTGTGGCAAAAACCAAAGTCGCACCCCTGCAAACAGTTAGCTTGCCACGACTTGAACTCTGCGGAGACGTGTTACTATCGAAATTAATAGCTCAAACTCAATCTCAATTGAAGTTGCAACCCCACGAGCTGACACTCTGGATTCCTCCATCGTGTTGGCCTTCCTAAAAAAACCCCCACATACATGGAAAACCTATGTGGCAAACAGAATCACCCAGATTCTTCAAAACGTCAGCAACGCCACTTGGCGCCACGTACCCAGTGGTGATAATCCCGCAGACCTAGGAACCCGAGATTTAGTTGACTGCTCCTTATGGTGGAATGGACCCCAATGGCTCTCTAAGCCGAATACATCCTGGCCAAGATACATGCCTTCCAATCGCATTTGCACATTTTCTTCGAGGAGCCCCCTTAACCTCCTTACCAGAACCGAATGCCGAAAACGTATCCCTACTACGAAATGGCAAAGATTAAAGGTTTTGCATCACCAGTTCAGTTCACGTTGGAAGAGCGAACACCTACAAACCTTGCATAGAAGATATAAATGGAAACATCCCCAACAAAATGTTTTTACGTAAGTGCCTGGTGCGGGAGAGGAGGAGTGGCGGAGTGGCATGGTAGTAGCCCGGCTGAGGCTCGTCGGCTTTGAGGCGCGGTTCTTGCCACTTCTCCTTCCCCAACAGTTACATAGCAAAATTGAGTTCATGCCTGAGGGAAAATATCTAAACAAACTAAAGATAGAAATAAATATAGGAAAGCGGAAGAAAACCTGTCCGAGTCAGGTGGAGCCTTCCCACCCCTCCTGTTCACGAGATGTGAACAGCCTTTGGACTCTACTATGGCTCCGTTTCCCGAGTAGAGTCCCCTTAAACCTGACAAATGTTCGTTTCTAAGAGTTTACGTCCCTTCCATTACGCTGCACCAACAACTTGCAGCTTTTAGCCAGACATGGTTTACTTCTGTCTCTCCTAAAAAGATCACAATTTCAACCCATGTATGCAAACAAAAATTAATTAGGCAACACTTTCGTTTCCAAGTGACAATTTATTGATATAAACTATTTCAAAAAATTTGGTTTTGAAAACCTAAATAACTATCTCGAAAACTTATTCTTTCTATGCTCTTACTACTATATGCATTAACTTCAATTATTACTTCTACCTATTAATGCTTAATCCAACTTTTCCTTAACTTTTCCTTTTTTTTTCCACGTACTTTATATTTTAATTCTTAGACACGGCCTAATACATATCTAACCATTTGTGTACACGCATACGCATAAACATGTGTATATCTGTACGCTTGTGTGTGCGCTCACTCCCAAAAAAATTTTGAACTAACTATACGTGTGGGTATGTGCTACTTTACTCTGGGATTGTAATTAAAAATGTACGTGGGTTAAGGTGTGTGTGCATACCAATTTTTTTTTCTTTCTTTTATGAAAAACTCACCTCGCTCAGAACTCCGAGTTGGTACGAAATCGTTGTGCGGAGCTGAATGTAAAAAAAGAGAAAAAAAAAAAAACAAACAACATATACAGAACAATGTAATTTATGTTCTGTTACAGGTCTTTGGCCGATTGACCGTGGTCACGGCTAATTTTATGCCCAAATGTCTTTTGTCTTTAGTTTCGCGTTTCGGTTCAAAGCATGTGCATACTTTTATACACTGCTATAGAACTCCAAATAATAAAAAAAAAAATCGCCGGAAAACTAAATTACGTCAGAATATAGTTACTTTTTCTTGAGTAAAAAGGTGAAAAAAAAAATAAAATAAAAAAATGTTTATAAAAAAAAAAACCGCGAAGACCAAACAGTAGGCGTACCGACTGGGTATTAATAAAAATAAATCAATTCAATAAAAATTGAAAGTGTAAGTAAAATAAACGTGATAATTAGGAATCCAAAAAAATGTTTGGATGAAAAAAAAAAATGTCTTCTTTTCGTTTATACAACAAGATAGTATGACAATTCAAAAGGCAAAATAGTGTTTGTGAGTAAATTTCTTGAGAGTGGCTCATGCACCTCCAAATAGGCCTGTGTAGGGCTGGGTAAGAATGGCCAGAAATTAGTGTGAGTGTCGACAAAAATAATATATTGCTGACAGTGAAACTAGGGCAGGAAAAATCAAGGATGCAAGAAAAGCTTATACGAATTAAATTGTAGAACTAATAATAAAAAAAAATGTATTAAATAAAAAGTTCATAAAAATTCAAACAAAAAAAGGTAATAGTTGTACGGCCTAATATACTCAATATAAATTAAAACTGTGGTGAGTAAATAAAAATATTCAAGTTGGCGAGCGCACTCCGGGTGAGTCCCGCTTAACTGCTCTCGCTCTCAGATTTTCCAATGATGGATTAGTGGTGTGTTGGGTTTCAGCGTTGTGAATAAAGGTGGATGAATGTGGCCGATGATGCGTGTACTATGTTGTTAGCAACGTGGGTGGTTGTGCCACTAAGTGTTTGGCAACAAGTTGGCGGCGATGGATGTTGCGTGGCCGAAAAAATGTAGATATGTTGCTAATGAGCTGATGCGACCCGTTGCCAGAATTTGTCGTGTTGGGGATATACAAGTGTGTTATGTTACCTCTTGTTGGTTTTGTGAAAAATGTATGGTGTTGCGTGTTTGATTATATGTTTGAGCTCGTATGTAGCTATGTTGGGAGTTTGTTGACTGTGTTATGTGCGTGTGCTTGTGTGTGTTGGTGTTCGTCGATTCTGGCGCCAATCCGTTTTGACGCTTTTGGCCAATATAGCCTCGTTGGCTGCCCTTTTGGCCAGAAACCAATCCCCTAGTTGGACTATTGACCTCTTTTGTATGTGTGGTTGGTGTCTGTTGTTGATTTGCGTGTTTTCTTCGACCAAATAACTCGTATCCTTTTGTATGTTTTTGCGTGTGATTTTGTGTAAATTTATGTGAAATGAATGTCGCGGCCTTCGGTTGGCTTCGTGCGCTGCAAAACGAGAACGCATATATATTTTTAAATATTTTAATTTTTAAGATTTTTGGTTTAAAAATGGTTTCTGGATTTGAAAAAAAAAATAGTTATTTCGTTTCTCTTCTTTTAAATTTCAAATGCCTTAACAAAAAAAAATATTTCAATTATCTCCTCTCTTCTTCTTTTAATCTACCTTTTGTTTGCATATGTGCTCGTGTACATATATATGTATATACATATGTAAATGTAAGTGCACCTATGCATATTTTAATATTTATGAATTTTACATTCACCGCAAATTCGATCGAATAAAGATCCAATAAAATAAAAATTCACAACAAATATTTCGACGGGAATACAATGAAAAATATTGTTCACAACGAAAACGTTCAAAATTTTAAAGGGAATGTTGGGTCAAAAATGTTTAGTTTGATAATGGCGGAATGCTTTTTTTTTGTGTAAAAGCGCCAAAGAAAGATTTATGAAAAACTCTACTTTCGCGAAGTGGACTTTAGGTTGAGCCGATCTAGCGATTCGAAATTATTTTTTACTCAATTGATTCTTTTTATAAAAAAAATCTAGAAATAAAATGGTTTACTAATAACTATCCTGTTTCACAAAGTTTACCAAAAAAAAATGTTAATTCCAAACAAAAATTATTTAAACCAAGGTTCAAACAAAAAAAAAATGTAAAAAAAAATCTCGGGTAAAAAAAAAAACACAAAGGTTTCTCAAAAAAAGGAATTTCAAATCTCACACTTTGGACTTACCAGTCCCTTTGCTGCTTTCTCGAGGGGATTTTTCCACGCCCAGTGGTGGCGGTACTCCTTGTTCGGCGGTGCACCCAGGGAGGATTCCTCGGTGTTCAGGTTCACTTTTATTTTATTCGCTCGCGTTGACTTTTGGCGTGAAACCGCACTTTAGAAGAAAAACTTTGACACTCGCGTACCCACAGTTTAAGGTGAAAAAAACACACTTTGAATACACAACTTTGTTAACACTTTTGGCACTCCACTAAAGACCGCGACTTTTCGATTTTGAATGCTGTTGATCAGCGGGACCCCCTTTTATACCCACCAATCCTTGCGGCATTTAGGACACCGTAAGTCACGAATCGCCTTCTTGCTTTGGTTGAACCAATCCGCGTTCGCCCCTTAGGCGGCACGTATATACACATATATGCAAGCAACAGTTCAACCCACTCACACAATCAAACATCCGCTTTGTTAATATCGTAAAGCGGAGAAGGATATTTGGTTAGCGGTTGCTTACACATCTGTTCATATACCCGCTTGCGTGGCGTCAGAAAAATCCTCAAAGGCTGTCGTTACAGACTCGCATCCGCCGATGGTGCTTGCATCATGGAGCGTTTGCGTAAAGGAATTCATAATGCAGCCTTGGGTTGGTTTATAATTGTAGGGCTAACGTGTGGCCTCGACCCACGACCTAATGCCGGGCTTCTACTTCGCTTCTTACCTAACTTTTCACTAAAACATATAATACAACAACATATATTTACTACACTACAACAAAAATTAAATTATCAAAAATCTAAACCTAATATCACTGGGTTCTCAAGCAAAAACTAACCTAGGGTATCACAGATGGGCATCTTAATCCTATATCACAGTTTGAACTAAAACTATATCACAGATTGAAGAAAATTAGTCAAGTTTCAAATGTATAAATGGATTTATATGTCAAGTTGGGAATGTATAATTAAATAAAAGTTATGCCAAAACCTAAAATAATTGGATAAAGAATTACAAAAAAATAACTATGGATGTCAATTTTCTAAAGGTCAAGTTTTTCAGGCACAAAGGTGAGTAATATATAACATGTAACATTGAACATTTACTAACATCATTCCACAAATATGTCTTTAGCATGGTATACCCCGATTCTGTTTCCACTAACGTCACCGAGTTCATACATCGAGTTACCTATTACTTTAAGTACTATGCATTTTACTTGTTTTGGGGCAAGTTTGGGATTATAGTTGTCGATTTGTGAACTCTGTTTAAAATTTCGGCGGTATACCACTTGTCCAATCTTGAACGTCACATCCCTACTTCGAGTGTTATATACCTTCTTTCTACGCTCGTGAGCTAACCTCAGCTCTTTCATAATATTATTTCTAATCGCCTGAAGCTTATCTGATGTTAACTCTAGCTCGCAGTCCACATCCTTGACTGCGCCTAATTTTCGATACAATTCGTACGATGCACCATGTTGCACCATGGGCATACCAAACAACGCATAATACGGTGATGTGTTAATCGCCGATTGGATGACGCATCGTAATGCAAAGGCCGCATCACTAATGTGTTTGTCCCAATTTTTCTGGTTTTCGCCTACATATGACCTCACTATTTGCAATATTGATCGGTTGACCCTTTCTGCCGCGTTGCCTTGTGGCGAGTAGAATGCCGTTCTTACATGCGTCGTACCGTATCTTGCTAAAAATGACGTAAACATTTCTGAAACGAACTGTTTGCCATTGTCGGAGTGTACATACTCCGGCACACCAAACACATGAAAAACAACCTGTTCTAAAAATTTTACAACTTCAGCTGAGTTTGCCCTACGCATGGGTTTCAAAAACACAAATTTCGAAAAGTGATCTAGACACACAAACACATAAACATTACCATCACATGTACGTGGGTATGGACCCATAAAATCTATAAATAAACGTTGAAAAGGGCGTTCAGTAACATGTTGTTTTCCCATCAATGGTTTGTGGAAAGCATTTTGGGTTTTGTTGCCTTTACAGGTATCGCAACCTTTAATATAATTTTGTACATCTGCCACCAGTCCTGGCCAGTAGTATCTTTCACGGATGCGCGCAAGGGTCTTGTGTATACCTCCATGACCTGCCGAAGGTGAGCAGTGTGATGCCTCCACCAACCCCGAACGAAGTTCAGTCGGTACCCAGAGTTTCCAGGCCTGGTCTCCTTGAAGCCCTTCCCCCTTGTCAAATTTCGTCCGTCTATAAACGTACCCATCAGATACGCACAGTTCCGGTAATTTGTCCTTGTTCGCTGTCACCGTGTCTATGAGTTCGTGATACTCAGTCGTTTTAAAGTAAGGTGAATTTACGTCAATGTCCAGTATTCTGTCGTTTACTAAAATTTCACTCATGTCGACCCTAGATAAAGAATCCGGCACTACATTCTGGGTACCCTTACGGTGCTGGATGTCGAAATTGAAGCCTTGTAATTTTAAACTCCACCTTGCCAGCCGGCCAGACAAGTCCTTCTGACCCATCAACCAATTCAAGCTGGCATGGTGAGTTATTACCGTAAAGGGCAATCCCTCGATATAGGGCCGGAACCTCTTTATATTTAGGACCGCTGCATAACACTCTAGTTCCGTGATACTGTAATTTCTTTGTGCCTTATTTAGTTTCGCAGATATGTAGGCAATCGGTCGTTCGTTTCCGTCCTCGTCTAGTTGGAAGAGTGCCCTTCCGACTCCGTCCGTGGATGCGTCACATTGCACGTAAAAGTGTTTTTCAAAATCCGGATGTATCAACACCGGCGCAGATTCTAATTTTTGCTTTAAGCAATCAAATGCTTGCATCGCTTCGTCTGTCATTTTAAAAGATTTTATTTTGTCTTTAGTGAGGCAGTCGTGCAGCGGTGCTGCAATTGTCGCGTAATCTTGTATGAATCTGCGGTACCAGCCTGTCATCCCTAGGAACCGTCTGAGTTGCTTCGGTGTTCGGGGTTCGGGGAAGTCTCGCATCGCTGCCACCTTATTGAGATCCGTACGGATACATCCGTCGCCTACGACATAACCCAGATATCTTACTTCTTTAAAACAAAACTTACTCTTTTCAACGTTTATCGTCAATTTCGCATCACGAAGACATTTTGCAACACGGAACAAGAAATCTAAATGGGACGAAAAATTCTCGGAACAAACCAGTGAATCATCTAGGTAAACAAACACAGATTCACGAAGATAAGCGGGAATGACCTTGTCCATTAAACGACACATTCGCTGTGCCGCGTTGCACAGTCCAAAAGGCATTACTGTGAAATGGTACAACGGTCTACCAGGTACAGTGAAATCAGTTTTCTCCCTGGACTTTCGCTGTAAAGGTATCTGCCAAAACGCGTCTTTTAAATCAATGGCAGATATGTACCTGGTATTCTGAAGCCGACTTAGAATACTGTCTATATGTGGGAGTGGGTAGGCGTCTTTGATGGTGCGATCATTTAATTTGCGGGCGTCCAAACATAGGCGATTTTTAGTTCCTTTGATGACGAGAGAGACTGGGGAGTTCCAGCAACTGTTGCTCTCTTCAATAACGCCCATCTCCAACATCCTGTCCAGTTCTGCGAATATTAATTTTTGAATTGCCGGAGAAATAGGGTAGTGGCGCTGCTTCACAGGAAGGTGCTCATCCGTCACCTCGATGACGTGCTCCTCTACGTCGGTCTTACCCAACCCAAATATTGCGAAGGAAGGAAACTGTGCTTTTACACGATCCAAAGCTACAGTTTCTTCGGGACTCAAATCATGTTGCACCGCATCGAATGATAAGTCACCATCAGCAGGAGTAAGCTCTGATACGACCGAAACCTTTGATTGGATTTGGGGTCCCCTACTGACTACATTAAGCTGGAAGGCTTTCCAGAAATCGATCCCTAGATTGCAGTCCAGGCACTATAAAAAATTCCAGCTCCCGCGTGGTACCGTCCCAGAGTACTGGAAGAGTCACTACACCAACAACCGCGGTTTCACCCCCATTCGCTGTCTTCACATTTTGACCCTGAATCGGCAGAATCAGGCTTTCCTTCCCTTCGAGTAATTTATGGGCGATTTTCCCCAAGCAGCTAGCCCCGGCCCCGGAATCTAAGAGCGCGAGCACCTCGCCTCCACCGATCTCCGGTTTGGCGAACAACCTATTATCACCCTGCACAGTAACTATGGTCGAAAAATTTTTTTTCTAATCCTCTTGAAAATCTTGTGTTTTTCCCGCATCTTCCGTATTTTTTCGAAATTTTTCTTCTTCTTTTTAGCCTTGATCTCTTCGCAGAATATTCTTCTCCTTGCTTCCTCATACCTCAACTCCCTAACATGTAAACTATCTCTAAATGGCTCAACTTTCTTCTTTTCCTCTACCTCTTCCTTTACCTCGTTCTCCCTATCTCTTTTTAAAATTTCTATCTGCCTATCTCCACTTAATTCCCCGGGCGATCCTGGTTTGAGGCAGAGCTCCCGGACATCTCTGCCAACGCCCGGTTTCCCGCCTCTGGTTTAAAGACACAAAAGGACGAATCACCTCCACACGCAAAACATTTCATAAAGTGGAAATTCGATTTGCACTTTGTGTCTTTTGCTGCTTCTGCTGGGTTCTTCAAATATAAATCCACCGGCATTCCACAAGCATAACACAACATAAGGTGAAACGGGGAGGGACAAAACAATTGGTTTTGGACAGGACTAACATTTTGACTATGGACATTGGACGACGAACTTGCGACAGGACTGGGAAAATTGGTTGGGATGTTGGGTTTAGGATGGTTTTGTGTGACAGGGGCACGAGACATATTCTTACTAACTCCTAGATTCCTATTGTCTTTGTTGAACGCCTCTATGTTAAACTCACTCTCCTGAACTTCTGACCAATCTACGTTGTTTGTCCCTAACTCGCTGACTGGCTTCGCCCTAGACCTGTTTTCCTTAATTAACTTTTCCGCCCTTTTGCATTCGGCCTTCAACTCCGCCAATGTCTCTGTCTTTGTCGCGAATGTCAGGTTGGCCAGGTATTACTTTAGGTTGCCATTAATAATTTTGACCAGCTCGTTCTCCGGGATTCTTTGCCTTAGTCGGAACGTAAGGCCGTGGACGTCAGCATAGTACTCATCGAAGCTCTCTTGGGGCTGCTGCTTCCGCTCCATAATCTCGCGTATTACCTCGTAGTCTGACTCTGCCGACTTAAGTTGAGATAAAATTTCCCTCTTCAACCCAAAATAGTCAAACGTCTCGTCATCGGCGTGATCCTCCAACACCTGCCAATATCACTTAAGAGCGGGCCCTGAAACTAGACAGTGGAAATCGGAAAACAACTGCTGATAGGACAACTGGTATTGTACGCGCATTCGTTCCAACCTGAAAACAAAACTTTCCACCGTCGTCCCCTTTGCTGACCCGTCGAACTTAAGGTGCCATTTGTCTAAATCTACTTTCTTTCGCCCAGAATAGTTGGAGTGGCCGTTGCCTGCATCTGTGTGGTTCGCGGTTCTGTGCAGGTTCCTGGTGGCATCCCGATTTTGTCCTGGCGTGGACGTGTTCGGTGGAGGAGCTGATGCAGGAGCGCGCATAGATGTCTCCACATGAGCGACACGATTGCTAAGAGTGGATATATCCTCCCTCACCTTTCGCACTTCGCCAATGTGATGATTCATCTCAGCGTTCTGCTGCATCATCACCTCCATCATACGTCCTAGCTGGTCGATGCGCTCTTCTACCGACGACTGCGTGCGCCTGTATCCGCCAGTCCCCGCTGCACCTGCCCTGGGGTCTTGTATCCCTTCACCTCCAACAGCTCCATCCTCTGTGTCCGACATTTCCAACAATCTTTCCAATTTCTGTGAAAAATTCAGCGACCGATCTGACGTGTTTATGACAACCCTATTAGTAACTGAAACCTCTGCTTGCCCAAATACCAGTGCAGTGCAAATATTCCAGAGGTCTATTGGGACGAAATCGGCTGGTAATTCGATGCCTGTGTCGATTTGATTGAATAAGGACCCTACCACCTCGTTCTCCAAACCCCTTGCTACGCTACGCGTAATTCGCCTGTTGCTTCCTAATAGTCCTAAAACCCTCCTTGGAATCGCCCCCTGGTCCTTGGACTTGTCCATAAACTAAGGGACTGATATCAAAAGGGAGTCCGCAACCCGACTACCGAAACGTAATAAAAAAAAACTACAAACTCCAAAGTTGGACAAAGGAAACAAAAAAAATAAAACCGAAACGCTTTTGTACAGCAAAAAAAAATAAAATTTTAAATTCAACGATGTTATCACCTATGGATTTATTTCTTAAATCGGAGTTAAAAAAAATTTAAATAAACAATCGCAATTCAAATGATAAAGATGGTATGAAAGAAATATATGTATGTGTGGATATATGTATATAAAAAGTGTATAAAAAGATACTTATGTGTATAAAGGATAAAAAAAAATATATATATGTGCAAAATTCAAAAATGGACAATTATTAAAGTATATGTATGTATATGTATTTAAATGGGTAAAATTCAAATATAAAGGATATCAACGTAGTATATGTACGTGTATATATATATATATATATATATATATATATATATTTCCAAATAGGTATAAAAGATAATTATGATAAATTTGTAATTAAAAAAATTTGGAACTTTCTTAAGCGTATATATGTATGTGTATGTGTATTTGTGTATATGTATATGTATGTGTACAAAAATTCAATAAAGGCAAAATTCGAAAGCTGAAAATTACATGTATATAAGTAACTATGAATGGGTGTGTGTCTTAAATTGTGTCTATTTCAACAAGGCCACAAATTCAAAACTAATTAGCCTCAAAAATGTCTTTATTTGTATTTATATGTAGCTCTGTTTAAGTATGTCGAACTGTATGTAACAAAAATGTGTCTAACACAAGTATTTACTACGCGAGTAAGAACTTTAAGTCTTAGCTATGAAAAGGGGGTACAACTCCAAAATTCAAACAGAGATTTTTTTTTTTTTTTTTGTACTAGAGTAGTATATGGATACGTGTATGTAATATTCAAAAACGTGTGGTATTAAAAAATTTTCTTTGTTTGTGTATGTATATGCGTATAAAAAATTGTTTTCAACAAAATTCATAAATATATTACTCTCTCAATGTAGGTGACGAGAAAGTGTATAAAGATAAAAATAAAATTCACTTTTGATCGTTAAAAATATAAAAATTCAAAAAAATAAATTAATATAAATATACAGAGTAAATAAACAGTATAGTTTTAAATTGTTTGTTTAAGTTTTAGTATAGATAAAAAAACTTAATAAGAAAAAGATCCAAAAAAAAACTTCCAAGAGTTGAAATCAAAATGAAAGAAAAATCATAAAAAAATCAAAAAAAAATCGTGATCAACAATTTCCTCGATTTATACTCAACCCATTAACTGGAAAGTTGTAGAAAAAAATTGATTGCAAAATATATATGGAAATTCTGAAGTTATAAATGATAGAAACAACTAAATGAAAAAAATGTGAAAATCTCAGTATGACTAAGTATTTTGAATTAAGTTTCCGAATGAAATTTTAAACTTTCTGAAATATATTGTGGTACTGTTGGTGCATTTGGAGTTGTCCTCGCTTGATGGGCTCTGTGGGTAGTTGATTAAAGTAATGAAGTATTCTGTCCAAGGTCAAAGTCAGCTAATCCCCTCTTAATTGTGAAATATGGCACTACAGCGTCTTAAGAACTAGCACAAGACGTGGTTGCCACAATTCCCCCTTTACCCTGTCAAATTATCTACCCCTGCAAACGTACAAAAACCTCACATTCGTACGGTGCTGGACCATACGCATGGCAGCTGATGTAGCTTGCAACAAAATAGAAGCAAAAAAAAATTATCGTCTTAAAGTACTGCCGATGACTTCTGATACCACTTTTCAAAAACGTTGGAGTTCTTGAAAGGAACTCAGAAATCACCGCCAGCACTCCCCCCACTGGTTTGTCACTTGGGCACATATCTCTCGTTGCTGACAACAAGCGATGTTGCCCTCGTGACCCTAAATCTGTCGGAGAGAAGGAAAATTAAGAAACTAGATAAGGTAGTGTAAAGCTGAAACTAGTATACTGAAAAGCAACTTGAGGTGGACGAAAAGAAAAATTGGAATGTAAAAGAAACGAAATATGTGAAAAATTGGGCGCCATTGTTACGTAACTGCCTGGTGCGGGAGAGGAGGAGTGGCGGAGTGGCATGGTAGTAGCCCGGCTGAGGCTCGTCGGCTTTGAGGCGCGGTTCTTGCCACTTCTCCTTCCCCAACCGTTACATAGCAAAATTGAGTTCATGCCTGAGGGAAAATATCTAAACAAACTAAAGATAGAAATAAATATAGGAAAGCGGGAGAAAACCTGTCCGAGTCAGGTGGAGCCTTCCCACCACTCCTGTTCACGTGATGTGAACAGCCTTTGGACTCTACTATGGCTCCGTTTCCCGAGTAGAGTCCCCTTAAACCTGACAAATGTTCGTTTCTAAGAGTTTACGTCCCTTCCATTACCCACTCAAATACCCCAACTTACCATCAGTTAGCACAAGGGCAACACCTGCACCAACAACTTGCAGCTTTTATCCAGACATGGTTTACCTCTGTCTCTCCTAAAAAGATCACAATTTCAGCCCATGTATGCAAACAAAAATTAATTAGGCAACACTTTCGTTTCCAAGTGACAACTTATTGATATAAACTATTTCAAAAAATTTGGTTTTGAAAACCTAAATAACTATCTCGAAAACTTATTCTTTCTATGCTCTTACTACTATATGCATTAACTTCAATTATTACTTCTACCTATTAATACTTTATCCAACTTTTCCTTAACTTTTCCTCTTTTTCACGTACTTTATATTTTAATTCTTAGACACGGCCTAATACATATCTAACCATTTGTGTACACGCATACGCATAAACATGTGTATATCTGTACGCTTGTGTGTGCGCTCACTCCCAAACAAATTTTGAACTAACTATACGTGTGGGTATGTGCTACTTTACTCTGGGATTGTAATTACAAATGTACGTGGGTTAAGGTGTGTGTGCATACCAATTTTTTTTTCTTTCTTTTATGAAAAACTCACCTCGCTCAGAACTCCGAGTTGGTACCAAATCGTTGTGCGGAGCTGAAAGTAAAAAAAGAGAAAGAAAAAAAAAACAAACAACATATACAGAACAATGTAATTTATGTTCTGTTACAGGTATTTGGCCGATTGACCGTGGTCACGGCTAATCCTATGCCCAAATGTCTTTTGTCTTTAGTTTCGCGTTTCGGTTCAAAGCATGTGCATACTTTTATACACTGCTATAGAACTCCAAATAATAAAAAAAAATCGCCGGAAAACTAAATTACGTCAGAATATAGTTACTTTTTCTTGAGTAAAAAGTGAAAAAAAAAAATGAAAAAAAAAAATGTTTATAAAAAAAAAACCGCGAAGACCAAACAGTAGGCGTACCGACTGGGTATTAATAAAAATAAATCAATTCAATATAAATTGAAAGTGTAAGTAAAATAAACGTGATAATTAGGAATCCAAAAAAATTTTTGGATGGAAAAAAAAATGTCTTCTTTTCGTTTATACAACAAGATAGTATGACAATTCAAAAGGCAAAATAGTGTTTGTGAGTAAATTTCTTGCGAGTGGCTCATGCACCTCCAAATAGGCCTGTGTAGGGCTGGGTACGAATGGCCAGAAATTAGTGTGAGTGTCGACAAAAATAATATATTGCTGACAGTGAAACTAGGGCAGGAAAATCAAGGATGCAAGAAAAGCTTATACGAATTAAATTGTAGAACTAATAATAAAAAAAAATTGATTAAATAAAAAACTCATAAAAATTCAAAATTCAAATAAAAAAAGGTAATAGTTGTACGGCCTAATATACTCAATATAAATTAAAACTGTGGTGATTAAATAAAAATATTCAAGTTGGCGAGCGCGCTCCGGGTGAGTCGCGCTTAACTGCTCTCGCTCTCAGATTTTCCAATGATGGATTAGTGGTGTGTTGGGTTTCAGCGTTGTGAATAAAGGTGGATGAATGTGGCCGATGATGCGTGTACTATGTTGTTAGCACCGTGGGTGGTTGTGCCACTAAGTGTTTGGCAACAAGTTGGCGGCGATGGATGTTGCGTGGCCAAAAAAATGTAGATATGTTGCTAATGAGCCGATGCGACCCGTTGCCAGAATTTGTCGAGTTGGGGATATACAAGTGTGTTATGTTACCTCTTGTTGGTTTTGTGAAAAATGTATGGTGTTGCGTGTTTGATTATATGTTTGAGCTCGTATGTAGCTATGTTGGGAGTTTGTGACTGTGTTATGTGCGTGTGCTTGTGTGTGTTGGTGTTCGTCGATTCTGGCGCCAATCCGTTTTGACGCTTTTGGCCAATATAGCCTCGTTGGCCGCCCTTTTGGCCAGAAACCATTCCCCTAGTTGGACTATTGACCCCTTTTGTATGTGTGGTTGGTGTCTGTTGTTGATTTGCGTGTTTTCTTTGACCAAATATCTCGTATCCTTTTGTATGTTTTTGCGTGTGATTTTGTGTAAATTCATGTGAAATAAATGTCGCGGCCTTCGGTTGGTTTCGTGGGCTGCAAAACGAGAACGCATATATATTTTTAAATATTTTTACTTTTAAGATTTTTGGTTTAAAAATGGTTTCTGGATTTGAAAAAAAAAACTAGTTATTTCGTTTCTCTTCTTTTAAATTTCAAATGGCTTAACAAAAAAAAATATTTCAATTATCTCCTCTCTTCTTCTTTTAATCTACCTTTTGTTTGCATATGTGCTCGTGTACATATATATGTATATACATATGTACATGTAAGTGCACCTATGCATATTTTAATATTTATGAATTTTACATTCACCGCAAATTCGATCGAATAAAGATCCAATAAAATAAAAATTCATAACAAATATTTCGACGGGAATACAATGAAAAATATTGTTCACAACGAAAACGTTCAAAATTTTAAAGGGAATGTTGGGTCAAAAATGTTTAGTTTGATAATGGCGGAATGCTTTTTTTTGTGTAAAAGCGCCAAAGAAAGATTTATGAAAAACTCTACTTTCGCGAAGTGGACTTTAGGTTGAGCCGATCTAACGATTCGAAATTATTTTTTACTCAATTGATTCTTTTTATAAAAAAATCTAGAAATAAAATGGTTTACTAATAACTATCCTGTTTCACAAAGTTTACCAAAAAAAATGTTAATTCCAAACAAAAATTATTTAAACCAAGGTTCAAACAAAAAAAAAATGTAAAAAAAAATCTCGGGTAAAAAAAAAACACAAAGGTTTCTCAAAAAAAGGAATTTCAAATCTCACACTTTGGACTTACCAGTCCCTTTGCTGCTTTCTCGAGGGGATTTTTCCACGCCCAGTGGTGGCGGTACTCCTTGTTCGGCGATGCACCCAGGGAGGATTCCTTGGTGTCCAGGTTCACTTTTATTTTATTCGCTCGCGTTGACTTTTGGCGTGAAACCGCACCTTAGAAAAAAATTTGTCACTCGCGCACCCACACTTTAAGGTGAAAAATACACTTTTGGCACTCCACTAAAGACCGCGACTTTTCGATTTTGAATGCTGTTGATCAGCGGGACCCCCTTTTATACCCACCAATCCTTGCGGCATTTAGGACACCGTAAGTCACGAATCGCCTTCTTGCTTTGGTTGAACCAATCCGCGTTCGCCCTTTAAGCGGCACGTATATACACATATATGCAAGCAACAGTTCAACCCACTCACACAATCAAACATCCGCTTTGTTAATATCGTAAAGCGGAGAAGGAGATTTGGTTAGCGGTTGCTTACACATCTGTTCATATACCCGCTTGCGTGGCGTCAGAAAAATCCTCAAAGGCTGTCGTTACAGACTCGCATCCGCCGATGGTGCTTGCATCATGGAGCGTGTGCGTAAAGGAATTCATAACGCAGCCTTGGGTTGGTTTATAAGTGTAGGGCTAACGTGTGGCCTCGACCCACGACCTAAAGCCGGGCTTCTACTTCGCTTCTTACCTAACTTTTCACTAAAACATATAATACAACAACATATATTTACTACACTACAACAAAAATTAAATAAATTATCAAAAATCTAAACCTAATATCACTGGGCTCTCAAGCAAAAACTAACCTAGGGTATCACAGATGGGCATCTTAATCCTATATTACAGTTTGAACTAAAACTATATCACAGATTGAAGAAAATTAGTCAAGTTGCAAATGTATAAATGGATTTAGATGTCAAGTTGGGAATGTATAATTAAATAAAAGTTATGCCAAAACCTAAAATAATTGGATAAAGAATTACAAAAAAATAACGATGGATGTCAATTTTCTAAAGGTAAAGTTTTTCAGGCACAAAGGTGAGTAATATATAACATGTAACATTGAACATTTACTAACATCATTCCACAAATATGTCTTTAGCATGGTATACCCCGATTCTGTTTCCACTAACGTCACCGAGTTCATACATCGAGTTACCTATTACTTTAGGTACTATGCATTTTACTTGTTTTGGGGCAAGTTTGGGATTATAGTTGTCGATTTGTGAACTCTGTTTAAAATTTCGGCGGTATACCACTTGTCCAATCTTGAACGTCACATCCCTACTTCGAGTGTTATATACCTTCTTGCTACGCTCGTGAGCTAACCTCAGCTCTTTCATAATATTATTTCTAATCGCCTGAAGCTTATCTGATGTTAACTCTAGCTCGCAGTCCACATCCTTGACTGCGCCTAATTTTCGATACAATTCGTACGATGCACCATGTTGCACCATGGGCATACCAAACAACGCATAATACGGTGATGTGTTAATCGCCGAATGTCTGACGCATCGTAATGCAAAGGCCGCATCACTAATGTGTTTGTCCCAATTTTTCTGGTTTTCGCCTACATATGACCTCACTATTTGCAATATTGATCGGTTGACCCTTTCTGCCGCGTTGCCTTGTGGCGAGTAGAACGCCGTTCTTACATGCGTCGTACCATATCTTGCTAAAAATGACGTAAACATTTCTGAAACGAACTGTTTGCCATTGTCGGAGTGTACATACTCCGGCACACCAAACACATGAAAAACATCCTGTTCTAAAAATTTTACAACTTCAGCTGAGGTTGCCCTACGCATGGGTTTCAAAAACACAAATTTCGAAAAGTGATCTAGACACACAAACACATAAACATTACCATCACATGTACGTGGGTATGGACCCATAAAATCTATAAATAAACGTTGAAAAGGGCGTTCAGTAACATGTTGTTTTCCCATCAATGGTTTGTGGAAAGCATTTTGGGTTTTGTTGCCTTTACAGTTATCGCAACCTTTAATATAATTTTGTACATCTGCCACCAGTCCTGGCCAGTAGTATCTTTCACGGATGCGCGCAAAGGTCTTGTGTATACCTCCATGACCTGCCGAAGGTGAGCAGTGTGGTGCCTCCACCAACCCCGAACGAAGTTCAGTCGGTACCCAGAGTTTCCAGGCCTGGTCTCCTTGAAGCCCTTCCCCCTTGTCAAATTTCGTCCGTCTATAAACGTACCCATCAGATACGCACAGTTCCGGTAATTTTTCCTTGTTCGCTGTCACCGTGTCTATGAGTTCGTGATACTCAGTCGTTTTAAAGTAAGGTGAATTTACGTCAATGTCCAGTATTCTGTCGTTTACTAAAATTTCACTCATGTCGACCCTGGATAAAGCATCCGGCACTTACGGTGCTGGATTTCGAAATTGAAGCCTTGTAATTTTAAACTCCACCTTGCCAGCCGGCCAGACAAGTCCTTCTGACCCATCAACCAATTCAAGCTGGCATGGTGAGTTATTACCGTAAAGGGCAATCCCTCGATATAGGGCCGGAACCTCTTTATACTTAGGACCGCTGCATAACACTCTAGTTCCGTGATACTGTAATTTCTTTGTGCCTTATTTAGTTTCGCAGATACGTAGGCAATCGGTCGTTCGTTTCCGTCCTCGTCTAGTTGGAAGAGTACCCTTCCGACTCCGTCCGTGGATGCGTCACATTGCACGTAAAAGTGTTTTTCAAAATCCGGATGTATCAACACCGGCGCAGATTCTAATTTTTGCTTTAAGCAATCAAATGCTTGCATCGCTTCGTCTGTCATTTTAAAAGATTTTATTTTGTCTTTCGTGAGGCAGTCGTGCAGCGGTGCTGCAATTGTCGCGTAATCTTGTATGAATCTGCGGTACCAGCCTGTCATCCCTAGGAACCGTCTGAGTTGCTTCGGTGTTCGGGGTTCGGGGAAGTCTCGCATCGCTGCCACCTTATTGAGATCCGTACGGATACATCCGTCGCCTACGACATAACCCAGATATCTTACTTCTTTAAAACAAAACTTACTCTTTTCAACGTTTATCGTCAATTTCGCATCACGAAGACATTTTGCAACACGGGACAACATATCTAAATGGGACGAAAAATTCTTGGAACAAACCAGTGAATCATCTAGGTAAACAAACACAGATTCACGAAGATAAGCGGGAATGACATTGTCCATTAAACGACACATTCGCTGTGCCGCGTTGCACAGTCCAAAAGGCATTACTGTGAAATGGTACAACGGTCTACCAGGTTCAGTGAAAGCAGTTTTCTCCCTGGACTTTCGCTGTAAAGGTATCTGCCAAAACGCGTCTTTTAAATCAATGGCAGATATGTACCTGGTATTCTGAAGCCGACTTAGAATACCGTCTAAATGTGGGAGTGGGTAGGCGTCTTTGATGGTGCGATCATTTAATTTGCGGGCGTCCAAACATAGGCGATTTTTAGTTCCTTTGATGACGAGAGAGACTGGGGAATTCCAGCAACTGTTGCCCTCTTCAATAACGCCCATCTCCAACATCCTGTCCAGTTCTGCGAATATTAATTTTTGAATTGCCGGAGAAATAGGGTAGTGGCGCTGCTTCACAGGAAGGTGCTCATCCGTCACCTCGATGACGTGCTCCTTACCCAAATATTGCGAAGGAAGGAAACTGTGCTTTTACACGATCCAAAGCTACAGTTTCTTCGGGACTCAAATTATGTTGCACCGCATCGAATGATAAGTCACCATCAGCAGGAGTAAGCTCTGATACGACCGAAACCTTTGATTGGATTTGGGGTCCCCTACTGACTACATTACGCTGGAAGGCTTTCCAGAAATCGATCCCTAGATAGACCTCTTGTTGCAGTCCAGGCACTATAAGAAATTCCAGCTCCCACGTGGTACCGTCCCAGAGTACTGGAAGAGTCACTACACCAACAACCGCGGTTTCACCCCCATTCGCTGTCTTCACATTTTGACCCTGAATCGGCAGAATCAGGCTTTCCTTCCCTTCGAGTAATTTATGGGCGATTCTCCACAAGCAGCTAGCCCCGGGCCCGGAATCTAAGAGCGCGAGCACCTCGCCTCCATCGATCTCCGTTTTGGCGAACAACCTATTATCACCCTGTACAGTAACTATGGTCGAAATAATTTTTTTTCTAATCCTCTTGAAAATCTTGTGTTTTTCCCGCATCTTCCGTATTTTTTCGAAATTTTTCTTCTTCTTTTTAGCCTTGATCTCTTCGCAGAATATTCTTCTCCTTGCTTCCTCATACCTCAACTTCCATCAGTTTACATGTTACTATCTCTAAATGGCTCAACTTTCTTCTTTTCCTCTACCTCTTCCTTTACCTCGTTCTCCCTATCTCTTTTTAAATTTCTATCTGCCTATCTCCACTTAATTCCCCGGGCGATCCTGGTTTGAGGCAGAGCTCCCGGACATCTCTGCCAACGCCCGGTTTCCCGCCTCTGGTTTAAAGACACAAAAGGACGAATCACCTCCACACGCAAAACATTTCATAAAGTGGAAATTCGATTTGCACTTTGTGTCTTTTGCTGCTTCTGCTGGGTTCTTCAAATAGAAATCCACCGGCATTCCACAAGCATAACACAACATAAGGTAAAACGGGGAGGTACAAAACAATTGGTTTTGGACAGGACTAACATTTTGACTATGGACATTGGACGACGAACTTGCGACAGGACTGGGAAAATTGGTTGGGATGTTGGGTTTAGGATGGTTTTGTGTGACAGGGGCACGAGACATATTCTTACTAACTCCTAGATTCCTATTGTCTTTGTTGAACGCCTCTATGTTAAACTCACTCTCCTGAACTTCTGACCAATCTACGTTGTTTGTCCCTAACTCGCTGACTGGCTTCGCCCTAGACCTGTTTTCCTTAATTAACTTTTCCACCCTTTTGCATTCGGCCTTCAACTCCGCCAATGTCTCTGTCTTTGTCGCGAATGTCAGGTTGGCCAGGTATTACTTTAGGTTGCCATTAATAATTTTGACCAGCTCGTTCTCCGGGATTCTTTGCCTTAGTCGGAACGTTAGGTCGTGGACGTCAGCATAGTACTCATCGAAGCTCTCTTGGGGCTGCTGCTTCCGCTCCATAATCTCGCGTATTACCTCGTAGTCTGACTCTGCCGACTTAAATTGAGATAAAATTTCCCTCTTCAACCCAAAATAGTCAAACGTCTCGTCATCGGCGTGATCCTCCAGCACCTGCCAATACCACTTGAGAGCGGGCCCTGAAACTAGACAGTGGAAATCGGAAAACAACTGCTGATAGGACAACTGGTATTGTACGCGCATTCGTTCCAACCTGAAAACAAAACTTTCCACCGTCGTCCCCTTTGCTGACCCGTCGAACTTAAGGTGCCATTTGTCTAAATCTACTTTCTTTCGCCCAGAATAGTTGGAGTGGCCGTTGCCTGCATCTGTGTGGTTCGCGGTTCTGTGCAGGTTCCTGGTGGCATCCCGATTTTGTCCTGGCGTGGACGTGTTCGGTGGAGGAGCTGATGCAGGAGCGCGCATAGATGTCTCCACATGAGCGACACGATTGCTAAGAGTGGATATATCCTCCCTCACCTTTCGCACTTCGCCAATGTGATGATTCATCTCAGCGTTCTGCTGCATCATCACCTCCATCATACGTCCTAGCTGGTCGATGCGCTCTTCTACCGACGCCTGCGTGCGCCTGTATCCGCCAGTCCCCGCTGCACCTGCCCTGGGGTCTTGTATCCCTTCACCTCCAACAGCTCCATCCTCTGTGTCCGATATTTCCAACAATCTTTCCAATTTCTGTGAAAAATTCAGCGAGCGATCTGACGTGTTTATGACAACCCTATCAGTAACTGAAACCTCTGCTTGCCCAAATACCAGTGCAGTGCAAATATTCCAGAGGTCTATTGGGACGAAATCGGCTGGTAATTCGATGCCTGTGTCGATTTGATTGAATAAGGACCCTACCACCTCGTTCTCCAAACCCCTTGCTACGCTACGCGTAATTCGCCTGTTGCTTCCTAATAGTCCTAAAACCCTCCTTGGAATCGCCCCCTGGTCCTTGGACTTGTCCATAAACTAAGGGACTGGTATCAAAAGGGAGTCCGCAACCCGACTACCGAAACGTAATAAAAAAAAACTACAAACTCCAAAGTTGGACAAAGGAAACAAAAAAAATAAAACCGAAACGCTTTTGTACAGCAAAAAAAAATAAAATTTTAAATTCAACGATGTTATCACCTATGGATTTATTTCTTAAGTTAAAAAAAAATTTAAATAAACAATCGCAATTCAAATGATAAAGATGGTATGAAAGAAATATATGTATGTGTTGATATATGTATATAAAAAGTGTATAAAAAGATACTTATGTGTATAAAGGATAAAAAAAAATATATATATATATATTTTTTTTTATCCTTTATACACATAAGTATCTTTTTATACACTTTTTATATACATATATCAACACATACATATATATATATATATATATTTCCAAATAGGTATAAAAGATATTTATGATAAATGTGTAATTAAAAAAATTTGGAACTTTCTTAAGCGTATATATGTATGTGTATGTGTATTTGTGTATAGGTATATGTATGTGTACAAAAATTCAATAAAGGCAAAATTCGAAAGCTGAAAATTACATGTATATAAGTACCTATGAATGGGTGTGTGTCTTAAATTGTGTCTATTTCAACAAGGCCACAAATTCAAAACTAATTAGCCTCAAAAATGTCTTTATTTGTATTTATATGTAGCTCTGTTTAAGTATGTCGAACTGTATGTAACAAAAATGTGTCTAAAACAAGTATTTACTACGCGAGTAAGAACTTTAAGTCTTAGCTATGAAAAGGGGGTACAACTCCAAAATTCAAACAGAGATTTTTTTTTTTTTTTTTGTACTAGAGTAGTATATGGATACGTGTATGTAATATTCAAAAACGTGTGGTATTCAAAAATTTTCTTTGTTTGTGTATGTATATGCGTATAAAAAATTGTTTTCAACAAAATTCATAAATATATTACTCTCTCAATGTAGGTGACGAGAAAGTGTATAAAGATAAAAATAAAATTCACTTTTGATCGTTAAAAATATAAAAATTCAAAAAAATAAATTAATATAAATATACAGAGTAAATAAACAGTATAGTTTTAAATTGTTTGTTTAAGTTTTAGTATAGATAAAAAAAACTTAATAAGAAAAAGATCCAAAAAAAAACTTCCAAGAGTTGAAATCAAAATGAAAGAAAAATCATAAAAAAATCAAAAAAAAATCGTGATCAACAATTTCCTCGATTTATACTCAACCCATTAACTGGAAAGTTGTAGAAAAAAATTGATTGCAAAATATATATGGAAATTCTGAAGGTATAAATGATAGAAACAACTAAATGAAAAAAATTTAAAAATCTCAGTATGACTAAATATTTTGAATTAAGTTTCCGAATGAAATTTTAAACTTTCTGAAATATATTGTGGTACTGTTGGTGCATTTGGTGTTGTCCTCGCTTGATGGGCTCTGTGGGTAGTTGATTAAAGTAATGAAGTATTCTGTCCAAGGTCAAAGTCAGCTAATCCCCTCTTAATTGTGAAATGTGGCACTACAGCGTCTTAAGAACTAGCACAAGACTTGGTTGCCACAATTCCCCCTTTACCCTGTCAAATTATCTACCCCTGCAAACGTACAAAAACCTCACATTCGTACGGTGCTGCACCATACGCATGGCAGCTGATGTAGCTTGCAAAAAAATAGAAGCAAAAAAAAATTATCGTCTTAAAGTACTGCCGATGACTTCTGATACCACTTTTCAAAAACGTTGGAGTTCTTGAAAGGAACTCAGAAATCACCGCCAGCACTCTCCCCACTGGTTTGTCACTTGGGCACATATCTCTCGTTGCTGACAACAAGCGATGTTGCCCTCGTGACCCTAAATCTGACCGAGAGAAGGAAAATTAAGAAACTAGATAAGGTAGTGAAAAGCTGAAACTAGTATACTGAAAAGTAACTTGAGGTGGACGAAAAGAAAAATTGGAATGTAAAAGAAACGAAATATGTGAAAAATTGGAAATTACTAGTGGGCTATAACATTGGGCGCCATTGTTACGTAACTGCCTGGTGCGGGAGAGGAGGAGTGGCGGAGTGGCATGGTAGTCGCCCGGCTGAGGCTCGTCGGATTTGAGGCGCGGTTCTTGGCACTTCTCCTTCCCCAACCGTTACATAGCAAAATTGAGTTCATGCCTGAGGGAAAATATCTAAACAAACTAAAGATAGAAATAAATATAGGAAAGCGGGAGAAAACCTGTCCGAGTCAGGTGGAGCCTTCCCACCCCTCCTGTTCACGAGATGTGAACAGCCTTTGTACTCTACTATGGCTCCGTTTCCCGAGTAGAGTCCCCTTAAACCTGACAAATGTTCGTTTCTAAGAGTTTACGTCCCTTCCATTACCCACTCAAATACCCCAACTTACCATCAGTTAGCACAAGGGCAACACCTGCACCAACAACTTGCAGCTTTTAGCCAGACATGGTTTACTTCTGTCTCTCCTAAAAAGATCACAATTTCAGCCCATGTATGCAAACAAAAATTAATTAGGCAACACTTTCGTTTCCAAGTGACAATTTATTGATATAAACTATTTCAAAAAATTTGGTTTTGAAAACCTAAATAACTATCTCGAAAACTTATTCTTTCTATGCTCTTACTACTATATGCATTAACTTCAATTATTACTTCTACCTATTAATACTTAATCCAACTTTTCCTTAACTTTTCCTTTTTTTTTCACGTACTTTATATTTTAATTCTTAGACACGGCCTAATACATATCTAACCATTTGTGAACACGAATACGCATAAACATGTGTATATCTGTACGCTTGTGTGTGCGCTCACTCCCAAACAAATTTTGAACTAACTATACGTGTGGGTATGTGCTACTTTACTCTGGGATTGTAATTACAAATGTACGTGGGTTAAGGTGTGTGTGCATACCAATTTTTTTTTCTTTCTTTTATGAAAAACTCACCTCGCTCAGAACTCCGAGTTGGTACCAAATCGTTGTGCGGAGCTGAAAGTAAAAAAAGAGAAAGAAAAAAAAACAAACAACATATACAGAACAATGTAATTTATGTTCTGTTACAGGTCTTTGGCCGATTGACCGTGGTCACGGCTAATCCTATGCCCAAATGTCTTTTGTCTTTAGTTTCGCGTTTCGGTTCAAAGCATGTGCATAATTTTATACACTGCTATAGAACTCCAAATAATAAAAAAAAATCGCCGGAAAACTAAATTACGTCAGAATATAGTTACATTTTCTTGAGTAAAAAGTGAAACAAAAAAAATATAATAAAAAAATGTTTATAAAAAAAAAACCGCGAAGACCAAACAGTAGGCGTACCGACTGGGTATTAATAAAAATAAATCAATTCAATAAAAATTGAAAGTGTAAGTAAAATAAACGTGATAATTAGGAATCCAAAAAAATTTTTGTATGGAAAAAAAAAATGTCTTCTTTTCGTTTATACAACAAGATTTTATGACAATTCAAAAGGCAAAATAGTGTTTGTGAGTAAATTTCTTGCGAGTGGCTCATGCACCTCCAAATAGGCCTTTGTAGGGCTGGGTACGAATGGCCAGAAATTAGTGTGAGTGTCGACAAAAATAATATATTGCTGACAGTGAAACTAGGGCAGGAAAAATCAAGGATGCAAGAAAAGCTTATACGAATTAAATTGTAGAACTAATAATAAAAAAAAAATTGATTAAATATAAAATTCATAAAAATTCAAAATTCAAATAAAAAAGGTAATAGTTGTACGGCCTAATATACTCAATATAAATTAAAACTGTGGTGAGTAAATAAAAATATTCAAGTTGGCGAGCGCGCTCCGGGTGAGTCGCGCTTAACTGCTCTCGATCTCAAAAAATGGTTTCTGGATTTGAAAAAAAAATTAGTTATTTCGTTTCTCTTCTTTTAAATTTCAAATGGCTTAACAAAAAAAAATATTTCAATTATCTCCTCTCTTCTTCTTTTAATCTACCTTTTGTTTGCATATGTGCTCGTGTACATATATATGTATATACATATGTACATGTAAGTGCACCTATGCATATTTTAATATTTATGAATTTTACATTCACCGCAAATTCGATCGAATAAAGATCCAATAAAATAAAAATTCACAACAAATATTTCGACGGGAATACAATGAAAAATATTGTTCACAACGAAAACGTTCAAAATTTTAAAGGGAATGTTGGGTCAAAAATGTTTAGTTTGATAATGGCGGAATGCTTTTTTTTGTGTAAAAGCGCCAAAGAAAGATTTATGAAAAACTCTACTTTCGCGAAGTGGACTTTAGGTTGAGCCGATCTAACGATTCGAAATTATTTTTTACTCAATTGATTCTTTTTATAAAAAAAATCTAGAAATAAAATGGTTTACTAATAACTATCCTGTTTCACAAAGTTTACCAAAAAAAAATGTTAATTCCAAACAAAAATTATTTAAACCAAGGTTCAAACAAAAAAAAAATGTAAAAAAAAAAATCGCGGGTAAAAAAAAAACACAAAAGTTTCTCAAAAAAAGGAATTTCAAATCTCACACTTTGGACTTACCAGTGACTTTGCTGCTTTCTCGAGGGGATTTTTCCACGCCCAGTGGTGGCGGTACTCCTTGTTCGGCGGTGCACCCAGGGAGGATTCCTTGGTGTCCAGGTTCACTTTTATTTTATTAGCTCGCGTTGACTTTTGGCGTGAAACCGCACTTTAGAAAAAAACTTTGTCACTCGCGCACCCACACTTTAAGGTGAAAAAACGCACTTTGAATACACAACTTTGTTAACACTTTTGGCACTCCACTAAAGACCGCTCCACTAAAAACAGCTGAATGCTGTTGATCAGCGGGACCCCCTTTTATACCCACCAATCCTTGCGGCATTTAGGACACCGTAAGTCACGAATCGCCTTCTTGCTTTGGTTGAACCAATCCGCGTTCGCCCCTTAGGCGGCACGTATATACACATATATGCAAGCAACAGTTCAACCCACTCACACAATCAAACATCCGCTTTGTTAATATCGTAAAGCGGAGAAGGAGATTTGGTTAGCGGTTGCTTACACATCTGTTCACACATCTGGAGATATGAGCGCTATCAAAGACGACCTTAACCCACATATATGTAGCTCAATTACTAGGGTAAACAAGTAGAACATTCTACAAGGAGAATATCCCAACGATGCAGAAGAGAGTATCAAAGCGGCAAAAGCGGAGTGGTCTGACTTGAGTTTGATTTAAACACGATAACAGTTGTGAAGTATAAGTGTTATTCAAAGTAGTCTAATAAAGACCGTTTTGCATTATTAAATATTTGATTTATTTATTCGACAATTTAGCGATACGAACGTGATAAGCAAGTTGAAAATAAGCGGAGTTACAGTAAATTCGTTACAATATATACAGATACAAATATTAATATACATATACAATACTTACATTAAAATACTTACCTTTTTGAAATACTTACATTGTATAAAATTTTTACGTTCTCATACTCATACTTTACATTCACCCTGTATCAATTTATTAAGTAACCGTTTGCATAAAATATGCATATTTAAGAAATGCATACATACTTACCTATTTATATACTTACCGTTTCTTCTCTCTCTTTAATTTAAGAAGTAAGCGGTCCAATGGAATGCACTTTAAGTTAGTTAATCGTCATCCGCCTAACTATAAAAACGCATCTAAAACTAAATACATTTATCTCTGCAAATGTGAAAATTCTTAATACTGAAAATTCTTAATACTTAAGTAATAAATAATAAAGTTTATAGATATATATTTAAAACGAAAGTTGTCGCGTTTTTTATTTCCTTTGCAGTGAAGTGCTTTCCCCTTAACTCCCTCAGTGCACATACCCCACATAGTGCAAATTTATACAGCGCCTGCTTCCTTATTAATATGGTTTTATAATTAGCTTGTAATCCCGTTAGGGTCATATCGAGACCCTAAAGGGATCATTTCTGGATGGTTTTCGGGATCCGTCCGGGATCTCGCAAGGGTCATTTCGGGACTATTTCGGGATCCTTCCGGGATCATTTCTGTATAGTTTTCTGGATCCGTCCGGGATCCCGTCGGGGTTATTTTGAGACATTTTCGGGACTATTCCGGGATAATTCCGGGACTATTTTGCGATCATTTGGGGACCCTTCCGGCATCATTTCTGGATAGGTTTTGGGATCCGTCCGGCATCCCGTCGGAGTATTTTCGGTATCATTTGCGTAACTTTCATAGATAAATTCTTGATGGTTTCCAAGATCACTACGGGAATTTTTCAGGATCATTTTGGGTCCCTTCCGTAACCATTTCTGGATGGTTTTCGGTATCCGTCCTGGATCCCGTCGGGGCCATTTCGGGGCTATTTCGAGATCATTTGGGGTATCTTCCGGCGTCATTTCTGGATGGTTTTCGGGATCCGTCCGGGATCCCGTCGGGGTCATTTCGGGACTTATTCTCGACAAATACGGAATCATTTGGGGATCCTTTCGGCATCATTTCTGGATGGTTTTCGGGATCCGTCCGGGATCCCGACGGGGTAATTTCGGGACTTTTTCGGGATCATTTGGGGTCCCTACCGGCATCATTTCTGGATGGTTTTCAGTATCCGTCCGGGATCCCGTCGGGGTCATTTCGGGACTTTTTCGGGAACATTTTATAGACTACATTATGAATTTAAGAAAGTACTACATACAGCTTAATTGTAATTAAAATACACAACTTAAAAAACGGAATTCAAAATTATCAAAAAATCGGCTCTTGGAAGCGAAAGAGAGACTTTTTTACTTAGTACATTAAACTCACAAGTAGCGCGATTAACAGGAGCATAACTAGCGAAACTTGTTCTGAAGTTATCTCCATAGAAAGGAAAGAAATTCCGAAGAAGTGGTTGAGGAACATTAAAGCGAATCCTTTCCAACAGATCAAGGCAGTCAATAATCCCCTTAATTACATTGTATACAAAAGGTAAACGGAGTATAGATCGCCGACTCTCAAGTTATTTGAGCCCTAAGAGCATAAGCCGAGAAGAATAGGATTTCATGTGTTCTGAGAAGTTTAATGGACGAAGAGCATACTTTAGAAAAATTTTCTGTATCCTCTCGATTCTATTTATGGCTAACTGAGTACAAGGCCTCCAAATAAATACAGCATATTCATTGTGCGACCTTATAAACGAGGTATATAAAAGTTTTATTGTACAAGGATTAGAAAATTTGGAGGTATTTCGCCTAACAAAACCAATCGTGGAGTAAGATTTAGAAGTTACATACTTAATATGACTATTAAAAGAAAACTTACTATCAAAGAGGACACCAAGGTGTTTAATCTCACTTACGCACTGAAGTTCGCAATCAAAAATAGTATACCTTGTGCGTAAGACGGAAGTTGACTTAGAGTAGGTCATATGGATACATTTAGACGGACTAAGAGACAGACGTGAGTTCAGACACCACTGATATAATTTATTGATATCACTTTGCAACTTTAGGGAAAATCATCATGTAGGAAAATGAACCTATGGTAACCCTGGAATGTGTTTGTATGACATGTGTATCAAATGGAAGGTATTAAAGAGTATTTAAAGAGGGAGTGGGCCATAGTTCTATAGGTGGACCCCATTTAGGGATATCGCCATAAAGATGGACCAGGGCTGACTCTAGAATTTGTTGTTTGTACGATATGGGTATCAATTTTTTATTTTTATTTTTTTTTTATTAATATTCAGTATTATCTTATGAATGAAATTTAACAGATTTTAACATTAGTACATTAGTGAACATACAATAAGTAGATACAATAAGATAATAGCTAATGGCGTTGAGTGATCAAAATGAGAACAGTGATAACGCCATTCCTTCTAATGATTACAATGGAAATTTGAATGCGGGGTGCAATGAAATAACATTTAAACGGAGTTAGAGAGGTTTAATATTGATGATGAATAAAATATTAAAATAAAGTAATTAAAATAAATAGAAATAAGCACATCGCTTCATTACGTAGTAAGCAACTTACAAGTGAGCATATTGTGTAAAATATGAAAGTAGCAAGAAAACATGTTGCAATGTTATAAAGGTTACAAATTGATGATAAAAATGTATCAAAATAAAAGTTTTTAAAATAAAATGAAATAACGTATTTAAATTCAATAGAAATAAAGTTCATCGGTTCATTATATAGCAAGGAACTTACAAGTGAACTCATTAAATAAAAATAAAAAAGTAGTAATAAAATATGTTGCAATGTTTTTAAATTGGAAACCAATTATGTGATAGGCCGTAACAGGACCTCAATATCTTCATAGCCCAACCCAAGAAGCCATAGTTTTACCTGCTTTAAGAAAACGATTGTCCTTCGAATTGTTCTTATATCTTCGGGAAGCTTATTCAAAATCATACACGATACTATGGTATAGAAGTTTCGATAAAGAGTTGTGCGTGAGGCAGGAACAGTAACATTTGCATTAGAATTGCTCCTTAACATACGTGACGTGTATATGGGACTATGTAGATAACCACTTCTCATAAAAAAAATGTTTAATACTTTAAAGTAGTACAAGTGTCTTACAGGGAGAATATTTAATTTTCTAAAGAGAATCATCGAGTGCGTTAAACGGTTAGCATTACAAATTCTTCGTACAAGACACTTTTGCAAAATTAAGAGTGGTCGAATTCTACTAGAATATGCACTGCCCCAGCAACTTATGCCATATTGAAGTTTTGGCTGTACAAGTCCATAATACATCATTTTCAATACACTATTTGCACATAGTTTTTGCAGGCGATAAAAAGATCGGCCGCCGTGGTGTGATGGTAGCGTGCTCCGCCTACCACACCGTATGCCCTGGGTTCAAACCCCGGGCAAAGCAACATCAAAATTTTAGAAATAAGGTTTTTCAATTAGAAGACAATTTTTCTAAACGGGGTCGCCCCTCGGCAGTGTCTGGCAAGCGCTCCGGGTGTATTTCTGCCATGAAAAGCTCTCAGTGAAAACTCATCTGCCTTGCAGATGCCGTTCGGAGTCGGCATAAAACATGTGGGACCTACATGTTCGGCCAATTTGTAGGGAAAATAAAGAGGAGCACGACGCACATTGGAAGAGAAGCTCGGCCTTAGATCTCTTCGGAGGTTATCGCGCCTTACATTTATTTTTATTTTTTTATTTTAAAAAGAGCGAAAAGTTGCTAGCAAGTAAACTTTCATAGCTGAGATATGCGAAGACCAGCTTAGGTTATGATCGACTATAACACCCAGATATCTAAAATTATTGACAACTTCGACGTTGAAACACATTGCGTCACAGTTTAAATAAGGAAAATAATTAACTCGAGACTCTTTTTCAATACAAGCACTAGTACAAAGTTTGTGCCGCAAACAACTTGCAGAGTGAAAAATAATATCACCACTAGTTGCTTCCTTTCCACCAAGACCAAAATACATTAGTTTAGTTTTATTGCTTACAATAAGCTTATGAAAAGCGAACCATTCTCTTAGGAGGCTCACATCGTGATTTATATCCACATAAAGATTAAAAGTATTGTTTGATCTATATGCGATTGCCAAGTCATCGGCAAATGCTGTGACTTTTCCTACAAAAGACATTGAAAAAAGCGAGTTTAAATAAATCAGAAATAAAATTGGTCCTAGGACTGAGCCCTGCGGGACGCCCAAATCAGTTAGTCTAGGTGAGCTTAGATTATTGTTTACTTTCACTTTTTGACTTCTTAAATTTAGATATGATTTAAACCAATCTAGAACAATTCCACGGAAACCTGCTGAGTGCAACTTACTTAAAAGAATATTATGGTCAACCATGTCAAAAGCTTTTGTAATATCAACAAAAAGACTAGCACAAGTCCCTTTTACATCCATTGTTTTATAAATAAGCGATCATAAGTTAAGAAGAGCGTCTTCAGTAGATACTCCTGACCGAAATCCATATTGCAATGGACTAAAAAACTTGATTTTATCCAAATATTGCAAGACTCTGCATTTAACACTCCTCTCAAAAACCTTAGAGATTGATGGCAAGAGAGAAATAAGTCTGTAGTTATTTTTATCTTTCTTATTACCTTTCTTATGTAATGGTATGACAATAGCACATTTTAGATCGGCTGGAAACACACCTGTGACTATACTTAAGTTGAATAAATGCTTTAAAATGTCAACAACTTAGAAATCAATGTTCTTTAAAGTACGATTTGAAATACCATCATTCCCAGAAGAATCAGTATTTTTTAAAGAATTTATTAAACTTAAAATCTCTGACCCAGAAATTGGTTCACCGAAGAAGCTACAACCTGGAGAAGTATCTACAGAGTAAATTAAGCGGCTATTGCAAGTGCAGCGTATATTATTATTATTTGGAGCGGACTCTTTACCAATTGTAATGAAAAAATCATTCAGGTGAGTGGCAATTTCTAACGGGTGAGAAACAAGTTTACCGTCGATATCTAGAACAAACGAATTAGTTTGGTCTTCCTTATTCCGATTAAGAATATCGTTGACGACATTCCATTCTTTCTTCACGTCGCCCTTCACAGCTAAAAATCTATTTTTATAAAAACTGTCATGCCTATAACGACATTCTTTATTTATACTGCATGTGAGGTGTTTTACACGCTTCCGGAGGCGAGTGTTTGTAGGATGCTTGCAACATTTGGCGCGTAATTTATTTTTAAGTTTAATTTTCTTAAGTAAATCGCGATTGATCCAGGCTTTTAGAATAGTCTCAGTACGTTTAGGTGAAGTAACAAAGCTAGAATTTGTTATGTGCGATTGAAGCGTAGTCAAAAATAAATTGTAAGCTTTACTCACATCCATTTCAGCATAAACAGTTTCCCATTTTTCGTAACGAAGTGAATTATAAAGAGCGCTAAAATTTATTTTTTGAACGACTGCCGGACTCTTATTCTTAGCATTACGCACATTATTTAGACAACTGATTTTCAGTCCAGTCATACAATGGTCAGAAACTCCAAGATCAATAAAGAACTAAACAGAGCAGAACTAAACAGAGAAAACCGCTAGGTCTTCAAACGTTCTTATGACAACAGCTCTATCATGTTCAGATTTTTTCATAAGTAACCTTGAGTTACTTAGCCACAAATATTTAAAAATTTTTTCCTTTTTAACTTTTGTAGCTTCCAAAAACAAAGCACGGTTATAGCCGGTAAAACAATTATTAATGAAGATATTTTTATACCTTTCATGAAAATGAAATGGTATATTAATTTCGTCACGAAACCGAAAATTGTAAGTCCTTAAAGGAAAATAGATAGACCCACCATTAAGTATACCGAAATAATCAGGTTGAAGAGCTGAGTTGATTTAGCCATGTCCGTCTGTCCGTCTGTCCGTCTGTCTGTTTGTATGCAAACTAGTTCCTCAATTTTTGAGATATCTTGATAAAATTTGGTGAGCGGGTGTATTTGGGTGTCCGATTAGACATTTGTCGGAACCGACCGGATCGGACCACTATAGCATATATCCTCCATACAACCGATTTTTCAGAAAAAGAGGATTTTTGTAATATCTTACCCAATTTAACAGATTGAAGCTTCAAACTTCAATATATACTTTCGTATATTGCACGTATTGTTGCCTGAAAAAATTGATGAGATCGGTCGTATATATAGTATATATCCCCCACAACCGATTGTTCAGATAAGGAACTTTTCATAATTACTGCACTATTTTAAGAGCTAGAGGCTTCAAATTTCAACGAATGCTTACGTATATAGCATATATTGTTGTCTGAAAAAATCATAAAGATCGGTGGTATATATAGTATATATGGTGGTATATATAGTATATATATAGTATATATATATGTAAGAAAGTATTTAATTATATTTTATTTAATTATAAAAAATGAAAATGAATATGGTGAAAGTATATCATTAATTTTAAAGTTCAGCTGGATATTCAACGATATTTCGATCTCGACTTCACGATTCAACTTCTTGACGACTACTGAAAAATGCCAAAAACTGTCGTCTATCTGTCGCCCGTCTCTCTCTTCTCGCATTCAGCAATCATGCATGCACACCAAAGAAACTCCTCCGCCTTACATTCGGCCTTCTTGACCTTCGTCATCTGACCCAGATGACAACAGCTCTTCATTTTCCTCGACAAATCGCCATAGCTTCATGTTATCACAACTAGTCATGGTAATTTTTGGTCCTTCGACATTTGCTGCCTTCTTCACATCATAACGCCCGTTGCCTTTGATCTTGGTGACTTCATATGGACCCAATTATTTACTGGCTAACTTTTGACCAGCCACAAACTGGGTTCTCTTTATTGCGACGAGATCGCCCATTTTGTAGCCATGTTCTTTTTGACGCTTTTTGTCAAAATTACGTTTATACATCTGCTGTGCTTGCATGATATTGCGCCGTGCTTCCTCACGCAACTTCTGACGATCTTCATTGTAACGTGATACGATCTCTTCCTCTAATAATTCAAGTAGACGACCCTCAGATTGACTAAACATTTTTGTGCCAAACAAAACTTCAAAGGGCGATGTCTTCGTAGATGCATGCACGTGTGTGTTAATAGCTTTCTGGACTTGGGGCATATATTTGAACCATAATGCCGGCTGATCTGCTGATAGCTTAGAAATAATCGATAAAATCGAACGATTTACGCGCTCGATTTGACCATTGCCTCTGGCCACTCCTGTTGTTGTCCAAATCTGTTCAACTTTGTGTTTGTCCAAAAACTCAACCAAATCTTTTGCAGTGAATGCTGTACCGCGATCACTTACTATTCGTCTCGGAAAACCAAACGTATTAGACCACTCGCTCAAGCTTTGAATTACTTCTTCGTGGCCCGTAGATTTTGTTGGAAACAGCCACACGAACTTCGAAAACCCATCGACAATCGACAATATATATTTGTACCGTTTAGATGTAGCATCCATCGGCCCCAAGTGATCAATATGTAGTGTGTGCAGCGGTGTGTCACCCTTATCGATATAATTGAGATAACCTTCTTGCTTGCCTAACTTTTTGTTGTGGACAATACATTTAATACAGTTCGCGATAAATCTACCCACTTTGTTTTCCAAATGTGGAATCCAGTATTGCTGCTGTACTGAATGCATAGTTTTTACCACTGAAAAATGACCCATATCATGCGCTTCTCGAATAATGTCACGCTCCATCAGCTTTGGTATCACCAACAAATCATTACCCTCGACCGACTTGAACAGCATGCCACCTTTCAACGTATAATCTTCATATGGACGTTCTTTCACTATTTCCACGATTGCCTTTATGTGGTCATCATTCTGTTGTGCCTTCTTAATTCTGGCTGATATTTCTGTAGTAACAACCATAACCGATTGCGGATAGCGACTTAAATAGTCAACGTGCTTCATTTTGAAACCTGCGCGATGTTCTACTTCGAAGTTAAAATCTTGTAGGTAGAGCACCCACTGAGCAACTTCTCTTGGTACATCTTGTTTCGAAGTGGTCTGCTTGAACGCAATACAATCTGTAACCAACTTAAACCTGGTACCCAATAGGTAATGTCGAAATTTCTTAATTGCCAAATACGCTGCTTTCACCTCTAAAATGTAGCTGTGCTTCTTAGATTCCCCTTCAGAAGTTTTCTTGCTCCAAAAATATACGGGATGCAACTCACTGTCAAATATCTGAAGCAGCACAGCCCCGAAACCTTCTTTCGATGCATCCGTGTGCAGTTCAGTGATTGCCCCCCTTTCGAATATGTGAAGCACAGGCTCACTTGTTAGCTGCTGTTTCAATTTTTGTACTGCTTTTACTTCTTCTGGGCCCATGTTAAAATTGACGCCTTTTTTTAAAAGATTTGTCAACGGACGCGCTATTTGTGCATAGCCTGGGATAAATTTTCTAAAAAATCCTGTTAGACCAAGAAATGCCTGTACTGCCCTAATGTTTGATGGCAACGCAAAACGACTAACAGCCGCCGTTTTTTCTTTGCCAGGCCACACCTTATTATCCTCGACGATATGTCCGAGAAAATTTATACGTGACTGAAGAAAACTACATTTATTCCATTTAACCCTTAGGCCATACTGCGCGGCCCTTTCAAGAACTTTCTCCGTCTTCTGCATGCACTCTTCAGGCGTAGCGGCGTAAACAATAATATCGTCCATATATAACTGCATAATATTATTGTTAATAAAATCTTGATATATGTGATTAACAAATCTAATAAACGCAGCAGGCGAATTTTTAAAACCGAATGGTGCTCTATTGAATTCGAACAAACCTTCTCTGGTGATAAATGCCGTAAATGCTTTACTTGCCTCCTCCACTGGCACGTGAAAAAACCCGTTTTCAAGGTCCATTACTGTAAAAACTTTAGCACCCTGAAGTTTTTCTAACACTTCTTCCATCAGCGGAACCGGAAAACAATCATCAAGCACCATGCTATTAAGTTTCCTATAATCGATACAAACTCTATATGTTTTATCTTTCTTGCTAACGACCACCACTCGACTTGCTACGTTTGAAGTGGATTTGCGTACAACACCTTTGTTAATCCACTCATCTACTTGGTTCCTGACTGCTGCGGCTTCATCTGGCGAAAGGCGACTTGGCGACTGACGAAATGGTTTGATTGCTCCATCAGGTATAATTTTTAATGTTATGGGACACTGCTCTGTAGGTGCTGTAGCCAACTGACAATTTTCTTCTATCATTTTTTCTATTCTTGCGCGAAAATTTGGCGGTGCCGTTACAGTTGGCGCTTCAAACACATTAAAAACGTCAGCAGCGTACTCAGCTAAAACAGCTGGTTCTACCTTTAATATTTCGAACTTATAACCCCCTGAGTCAGCAACCATGCGAAATTTTTTAATAAAATCATGCCCTAAAAGAACATCACACCCCATTTTGCCATCTGGAACAACAACAAACTGCTGTTCAGTGTGTAGTCCATCAATTATCACTTCTGCTGAAAACCCTTCAACAGGTTTTGTTGTTGTATTACCCAGCCCACGTAATTCTGTCTTACTACAATTTATCTTTATATTATTGATTAGCTTTGCAACGCTTTCTTTGATTATTGTGACATCTGAACCAGTGTCCACTAACCCATTAATTGATACACCATTTACTGAAACTTGTTTTAAACGGCTCTCACTAACCACTACATTAACTTTTTCTGTCTTATTTGAACAATTTTTCGAAATGCGGCCTTTTTCGTTGCATTTAAAACACTTCGTTTCAGCAGTACAATCTTTTCTCTTATGCTCTGCTGAGCCACAGTTAAAGCAGTATACTTTTCCCCTATTCTGAGCCAATTGTTCTTTATTTACCACACTTTGTTTTTGAATATTACTGTCTCTTTTTTCATTAATATGCAACTGCTCGTACACACAAAATTCATCTTTCAACTCTTTAAATGATTTACTACGATACATGGCAAATTTATACTCATTTTTTATGTTCAGACCGTCAACAATATATCGTAACACAGCTGCTTCTTCAATATTGCCTATGCTTGCAATTTTTTTCATTATTAACAAATACTCATGTAATGTTTCGCTCTGCTTCTTTTTGCGCTCACGTAGCTGCTGATGAATTTCTGCACTATTCCAATTATACTGAAATTCATCGATGAGCGCCCTTTTCAAGCCGGTGTAATCGGATACTGTTTCTGCTTCCAAAAACAACTTCGCAGTACCACACATTTTTCCTCTCGCCTGTACATACTTTTGTTTATCAGTCAAACCATATGCGTCGGCATTTGCTTCGAACACTTCAAACCACTTAGCAATTGGAATAGAACGGCCATCACACTCGCTTATTACCTTCTCAAAATTCTCTGTTGATATTTTTACTTTGCTGTATCTTTGTTCGTCAACTTGTATTTTAAGAGTAAGAAGTTGTAGCAATTGCTGAATCTTCTCTTCCATTTCCCCACCGCTGTTATCTTCTCTAATATTCGTTAACTCACCCCCTGTTGCCATTGCTTCTTTTGTTTCAATTTCTTCTTGATTATTATGTGTTTTCTTCGGTGTATGTTTTACTTTGCCCATTACAACTTATCGACGTTTCAACTCAACTTCACGACAACTTTTCTATCAACTGCGTAGCTACAACTTTTTATGCGTTGATCTCGACAGCGTCACAACAAACAACTGCTCTCACTGTGACCAATTACGTATGTATATTGACTGTACTGATACAACGCTTCACTGTATGTATCGTTCAACACTACACACTTTTTGTACAGCTCAGGCAAATATGCGACACTTTTTCTTCTTTTTATAGGCTAAAAAGCGGTTGAGCCCCCAAATGTAAGAAAGTATTTAATTATATTTTATTTAATTATAAAAAATGAAATTGAATATGATGAAAGTATATCATTAATTTTAAAGTTCAGCTGGATATTCAACGATATTTCGATCTCGACTTCACGATTCAACTTCTTGACGACTACTGAAAAATGCCAAAAACTGTCGTCTATCTGTCGCCCGTCTCTCTCTTCTCGCATTCAGCAATCATGCATGCACACCAAAGAAACTCCTCCGCCTTACATATATATATATATATATATATATATTTTCGCAAATTTTAGCCCCATTTTAACAGCTAGAAGCTTCAAATTTCACCGAATACTTACGTATATAGCATTTATTGTTGTCTGAAAAAATCATAGAGATCGGTTGTATATATAGTATATATCTCATACAACCGATTGTTCAGATAAGAAACTTTTCGCAATTTCTACCCCATTTTAACAGCTATAAGCTTCAAATTTCACCGATTGCTTACGTACATATATAGCATATATTGTTGTCTGCAAAAATCATAGAGATCGGTTGTATATATAGTATATATCTCATACAACCGATTTTCAGATAAGAAACTTTTCGCAATTTCCACCCCATTTTAACAGCTATAAGCTTCAAATTTCACCGATTGCTTACGTATATAGCATATATTGTTGTCTAAAAAAATCATAGAGATCGGTTGTATATATAGTATATATCTCATACAACCGATTGTTCAGATAAGAAACTTTACGCAATTTCTACCCCATTTTAACAGCTATAAGCTTCAAATTTCACCGATTGCTTACGTATATAGCATATATTGTTGTTTGAAAAAATCATAGAGATCGGTTGTATATATAGTATATATCTCATACAACCGATTGTTCAGATAAGAAACTTTGCGCAATTTCTGCCCCGTTTTAACAGCTGCAAGCTTCAAATTTCACAAAATGCTTACGTATATAGCATATATTGTTGTCTGAAAAAATCATAGTGATCGGTGGTATACATATTATATACTTCATATAAACTGTCATTTTTGCCCCTTTTTTACGGCTAGAAGCTTCAAAATTCATCATATTTCATCAAATAGTTACGTTTACGTCATATATTTTTGAAAGACGTGATTCGTACTCATAGTTTTTACATGCAGACCACAAAAAACCTGAAGCTGTGCATCCTCAAACAGTTAACCTAGCTATTTTTTATTTTATATTTATTTTAAAAATCGTTTAGACATGTTCAAATTTCACCAAATGCTTACGTGTATAGCATATATTGTTGTCTGAAAAAATCATTGAGATCGGTGGTATATATAGTATATATCTCATACAACCGATTGTTCAGATAAGAAACTGTGCGCAATTTCTGCCCCTTTTTAACAGCTAGACGCTTCAAATTTCACCATATGCTTACGTATATAGCATATATTGTTGTCTGAAAAAATCATAGAGATCGGTGGTATATATATTATATACCCCATATAAACTCTAATTTTTGCCCCCTTTTTACGGCTAGAAGCTTCAAAATTCATCAAATTTCATCAAATAGTTACGCTCACGTCATATATTGTTGAAATACGTGATTCGTAGTCATAGTTTTTACACGCAGACCACAAAAAACCTGAAACTTTGGATCCTCACACAAAGTACCTACCTATTTTTATACCTTTCATGAAAATGAAATGGTATATTAATTTCGTCACGAAACCGAAAATTGTAAGTCCTTAAAGGAAAATAGATAGACCCACCATTAAGTATACCGAAATAATCAGGTTGAAGAGCTGAGTTGATTTAGCCATGTCCGTCTGTCCGTCTGTCTGTTTGTATGCAAATTAGTCCCTCAATTTTTGAGATATCTTGATAAAATTTGGTGAGCGGGTGTATTTGGGTGTCCGATTAGACATTTGTCGGTACCGACCGGATCGGACCACTATAGCATATATCCTCCATACAACCGATTTTTCAGAAAAAGAGGATTTTTGTAATATCTTACCCAATTTAACAGATTGAAGCTTCAAACTTCACCATATACTTTCGTATATTGCACGTATTGTTGCCTGAAAAAATTGATGAGATCGGTCGTATATATAGTATATATCCCCCACAACCGATTGTTCAGATAAGGAACTTTTCGTAATTACTGCCCTATTTTAAGAGCTAGAGGCTTCAAATTTCAACGAATGCTTACGTATATAGCATATATTGTTGTCTGAAAAAATCATAAAGATCGGTGGTATATATAGTATATATATGGTGGTATATATAGTATATATATATAGTATATATATATATATATTTTCGCAAATTTTAGCCCCATTTTAACAGCTAGAAGCTTCAAATTTCACCGAATACTTACGCATATAGCATATATTGTTGTCTGAAAAAATCATAGAGATCGGTTGTATGAGATATATACTATATATACATTGTTCAGATAAGAAATTTTTCGCAATTTCTACCCCATTTTAACAGCTATAAGCTTCAAATTTCCCCGATTGCTTACGTACATATATATCATATATTGTTGTCCGCAAAAATCATAGAGATCGGTTGTATATATAGTATATATCTCATACAACCGATTGTTCAGATAAGAAACTTTTCGCAATTTCTACCCCATTTTAACAGCTATAAGCTTCAAATTTCACCGATTGCTTACGTATATAGCATATATTGCTGTCTGAAAAAATCATAGAGATCGGTTGTATATATAGTATATATCTCATACAACCGATTGTTCAGATAAGAAACTTTGCGCAATTTCTGCCCCGTTTTAACAGCTGCAAGCTTCAAATTTCACAAAATGCTTACGTATATAGCATATATTGTTGTCTGAAAAAATCATAGAGATCGGTGGTATATATATTATATACTTCATATAAAATCTCATTTTTGCCCCTTTTTTACGGCTGGAAGCTTCAAAATTCATCAAATTTCATCAAATAGTTACGTTTACGTCATATATTTTTGAAAGACGTGATTCGTACTCATAGTTTTTACATGCAGACCACAAAAGACGTGAAGCTTTGCATCCTCACACAGATTACCTACCTATTTTTATACCTTTCATGAAAATGAAATGGTATATTAATTTCGTCACGAAACCGAAAATTGTAAGTCCTTAAAGGAAAATAGATAGACCCACCATTAAGTATACCGAAATAATCAGGTTGAAGAGCTGAGTTGATTTAGCCATGTCCGTCTGTCCGTCTGTCCGTCTGTCTGTTTGTATGCAAACTAGTCCCTCAATTTTTGAGATATCTTGATAAAATTTGGTGAGCGGGTGTATTTGGGTGTCCGATTAAACATTTGTCGGAACCGACCGGATCGGACCACTATAGCATATATCCTCCATACAACCGATTTTTCAGAAAAAGGGGTTTTTTGTAATATCTTACCCAATTTAACAGATTGAAGCTTCAACCTTCACCATATACTTTCGTATATTGCACATATTGTTGCCTGAAAAAATTGATGAGATCGGTCGTATATATAGTATATATCCCCCACAACCGATTGTTCAGATAAGGAACTTTTCGTAATTTCTACCCTATTTTAACAGCTATAAGCTTCAACTTTTACCGATTGCTTACGTATATAGCATATATTGTTGTCTGAAAAAATCATAGAGATCGGTTGTATATATAGTATATATCTCATACAACCGATTGTTCAGATAAGAAACTTTTCGCAATTTCTACCCCATTTTAACAGCTATAATCTTAAAATTTCACCGATTGCCTACGTATATAGCATATATTGTTGTTTGAAAAAATCATAGAGATCGGTTGTATATATAGTATATATCTCATACAACCGATTGTTCAGATAAGAAACTTTACGCAATTTCTACCCCATTTTAACAGCTATAAGCTTCAAATTTCACCGATTGCTTACGTATATAGCATATATTGTTGTTTGAAAAAATCATAGAGATCGGTTGTATATATAGTATATATCTCATACAACCGATTGTTCAGATAAGAAAATTTCGCAATTTCTACCCCATTTTAACAGCTATAAGCTTCAAATTTCACCGATTGCTTACGTATATAGCATATATTGTTGTTTGAAAAAATCATAGAGATCGGTTGTATATATAGTATATATCTCATACAACCGATTGTTCAGATAAGAAAATTTCGCAATTTCTACCCCATTTTAACAGCTATAAGCTTTAAATTTCACCGATTGCTTACGTGCACATATAGCATATATTGTTGTCTGCAAAAATCATAGAGATCGGTTGTATATATAGTATATATCTCATACAACCGATTGTTCAGATAAGAAACTTTTCACAATTTCTACCCCATTTTAACAGCTATAAGCTTCAAATTTCACCGATTGCTTACGTATATAGCATATATTGTTGTTTGAAAAAATCATAGAGATCGGTTGTATATATAGTATATATCTCATACAACCGATTGTTCAGATAAGAAAATTTCGCAATTTCTACCCCATTTTAACAGCTATAAGCTTCAAATTTCACCGATTGCTTACGTGCACATATAGCATATATTGTTGTCTGCAAAAATCATAGAGATCGGTTGTATATATAGTATATATCCCCCACAACCGATTGTTCAGATAAGGAACTTTTCGTAATTATTGCCCTATTTTAAGAGCTAGAGGCTTCAAATTTCAACGAATGCTTACGTATATAGCATATATTGTTGTCTGAAAGAATCATAAAGATCGGTGGTATATATAGTATATATATGGTGGTATATATAGTATATATATATAGTATATATATATATATATATTTTCGCAAATTTTAGCCCCGTTTTAACAGCTAGAAGCTTCAAATTTCACCGAATACTTACGTATATAGCATATATTGTTGTCTGAAAAAATCATAGAGATCGGTTGTATATATAGTATATATCTCATACAACCGATAGTTCAGATAAGAAACTTTTCGCAATTTCTACCCCATTTTAACAGCTATAAGCTTCAAATTTCACCGATTGCTTACGTACATATATAGCATATATTGTTGTCTGCAAAAATCGTAGAGATCGGTTGTATATATAGTATATATCTCATACAACCGATTGTTCAGATAAGAAACTTTTCGCAATTTCTACCCAATTTTAACAGCTATAAGCTTCAAATTTCACCTATTGCTTACGTATATAGCATATATTGTTGTCTGAAAAAATCATAGAGATCGGTTGTATATATAGTATATATCTCATACAACCGATTGTTCAGATAAGAAACTTTACGCAATTTCTACCCCATTTTAACAGCTATAAGCTTCAAATTTCACCGATTGCTTACGTATATAGCATATATTGTTGTTTGAAAAAATCATAGAGATCGGTTGTATATATAGTATATATCTCATACAACCGATTGTTCAGATAAGAAAATTTCGCAATTTCTACCCCATTTTAACAGCTATAAGCTTTAAATTTCACCGATTGCTTAGGTGCACATATAGCATATATTGTTGTCTGCAAAAATCATAGAGATCGGTTGTATATATAGTATATATCTCATACAACCGATTGTTCAGATAAGAAACTTTTCACAATTTCTACCCCATTTTAACAGCTATAAGCTTCAAATTTCACCGATTGCTTACGTATATAGCATATATTGTTGTCTGAAAAAATCATAGGTTTCGGTTGTATATATAGTATATATCTCATACAACCGATTGTTCAGATAAGAAAATTTCACAATTTCTACCCCATTTTAACAGCTATAAGCTTTAAATTTCACCGATTGCTTACGTGCATATATAGCATATATTGTTGTCTGCAAAAATCATAGAGATCGGTTGTATATATAGTATATATCTCATACAACCGACTGTTCAGATAAGAAACTTTTCACAATTTCTACCACATTTTAACAGCTATAAGCTTCAAATTTCACCGATTGCTTACGTAAATAGCACATATTGTTGTCTGAAAGAATCATAGAGATCGGTTGTATATATAGTATATATCTCATACAACCGATTGGTTTACGCAATTTCGACCCCATTTTAACAGCTATAAGCTTCAAATTTCACCGATTGCTTACGTATGTAGCATATATTGTTGTCTGAAAAAATCATAGAGATCGGTTGTATATATAGTATATATCTCATACAACCGATTGTTCTGATAAGAAACTTTGCGCGATTTCTGCCCCGTTTTAACAGCTGCAAGCTTCAAATTTCACAAAATGCTTACGTATATAGCATATATTGTTGTCTGAAAAAATCATAGAGATCGGTGGTATACATATTATATACTTCATATAAACTGTCATTTTTGCCCCTTTTTTACGGCTAGAAGCTTCAAAATTCATCAAATTTCATCAAATAGTTACGTTTACGTCATATATTTTTGAAAGACGTGATTCGGACTCATAGTTTTTACATACAGACCACAAAAAACGTGAAGCTTTGTATCCTCACACAGATTACCTAGCTATTTTTTATTTTATATTTATCTTAAAAATCGTTTAGATATGTTCAAATTTCACCAAATGCTTACGTGTATAGCATATATTGTTGTCTGAAAAAATCATTGAGATCGGTGGTATATATAGTATATGTCTCATACAACCGATTGTTCAGATAAGAAACTGTGCGCAATTTCTGCCCCTTTTTAACAGCTAGACGCTTCAAATTTCACCATATGCTTACGTATATAGCATATATTGTTGTCTGAAAAAATCATAGAGATCGGTGGTATATATATTATATACCCCATATAAACTCTAATTTTTGCCCCCTTTTTACGGCTAGAAGCTTCAAAATTCATCAAATTTCATCAAATAGTTACGCTTACGTCATATATTGTTGAAATACGTGATTCGTAGTCATAGTTTTTACACGCAGACCACAAAAAACCTGAAACTTTGGATCCTCACACAAAGTACCTACCTATTTTATACCTTTCATGAAAATGTAATGGTATATTAATTTCGTCACGAAACCGAAAATTGTAAGTCCTTAAAGGAAAATAGATAGACCCACCATTAAGTATACCGAAATAATCAGGTTGAAGAGCTGAGTTGATTTAGCCATGTCCGTCTGTCCGTCTGTCCGTCTGTCTGTTTGTATGCAAACTAGTCCCTCAATTTTTGAGATATCTTGATAAAATTTGGTGAGCGGGTGTATTTGGGTGTCCGATTAGACATTTGTCGGAACCGACCGGATCGGACCACTATAGCATATATCCTCCATACAACCGATTTTTCAGAAAAAGAGGATTTTTGTAATATCTTACCCAATTTAACAGATTGAAGCTTCAAACTTCACCATATACTTTCGTATATTGCGCGTATTGTTGCCTGAAAAAATTGATGAGATCGGTCGTATATATAGTATATATCCCCCACAACCGATTGTTCAGATAAGGAACTTTTCGTAAATACTGCCCTATTTTAAGAGCTAGAGGTTTCAAATTTCAAAGAATGCTTACGTATATAGCATATATTGTTGTCTGAAAAAATCATAAAGATCGGTGGTATATGTAGTATATATATGGTGGTATATATAGTATATATTTATAGTATATATATATATATATTTTCGCAAATTTTAGCCCCATTTTAACAGCTAGAAGCTTCAAATTTCACCGAATACTTACGTATATAGCATATATTGTTGTCTGAAAAAATCATAGAGATCGGTTGTATATATAGTATATATCTCATACAACCGATTGTTCAGATAAGAAACTTTTCGCAATTTCTACCCCATTTTAACAGCTATAAGCTTCAAATTTCACCGATTGCTTACGTACATATATAGCATATATTGTTGTCTGCAAAAATCATACAGATCGGTTGTATATATAGTATATATCTCATACAACCGATTGTTCAGATAAGAAACTTTTCGCAATTTCTACCCCATTTTAACAGCTATAAGCTTCAAATTTCACCGATTGCTTACGTATATAGCATATATTGTTGTCTGAAAAAATCATAGAGGTCGGTTGTATATATAGTATATATCTCATACAACCGATTGTTCAGATAAGAAACTTTACGCAATTTCTACCCCATTTTAACAGCTATAAGCTTCAAATTTCACCGATTGCTTACGTATATAGCATATATTGTTGTTTGAAAAAATCATAGAGATCGGTTGTATATATAGTATATATCTCATACAACGGATTGTTCAGATAAGAAACTTTGCGCAATTTCTGCCCCGTTTTAAAAGCTGCAAGCTTACGTATATAGCATATATTATTGTCTGAAAAAATCATAGTGATCGGTGGTATACATATTATATACTTCATATAAACTGTCATTTTTGCCTCTTTTTTACGGCTAGAAGCTTCAAAATTCATCAAATTTCCTCAAATAGTTACGTTTACGTCATATATTTTTGAAAGACGTGATTCGTACTCATAGCTTTTACATGCAGACCACAAAAAACCTGAAGCTGTGCATCCTCACACAGATTACCTAGCTATTTTTTATTTTATATTTATCTTAAAAATCGTTTAGACATGTTCAAATTTCACCAAATGCTTACGTGTATAGCATATATTGTTGTCTGGAAAAATCATTGAGATCGGTGGTATATATAGTATATATCTCATACAACCGATTGTTCAGATAAGAAACTGTGCGCAATTTCTGCCCCTTTTTAACAGCTAGACGCTTCAAATTTCACCATATGCTTACGTATATAGCATATATTGTTGTCTGAAAAAATCATAGAGATCGGTGGTATATATATTATATACCCCATATAAACTCTAATTTTTGTGCCCTTTTTACGGCTAGAAGCTTCAAAATTCATCAAATTTCATGAAATAGTTACGCTCACGTCATATATTGTTGAAATACGTGATTCGTAGAGATCGTTCATAGAGATCGGTTGTATGAGATATATACTATATATACATTGTTCAGATAAGAAATTTTTCGCAATTTCTACCCCATTTTAACAGCTATAAGCTTCAAATTTCCCCGATTGCTTACGTACATATATATCATATATTGTTGTCTGCAAAAATCATAGAGATCGGTTGTATATATAGTATATATCTCATACAACCGATTGTTCAGATAAGAAACTTTGCGCAATTTCTACCACATTTTAACAGCTATAAGCTTCAAATTTCACCGATTGCTTACGTATATAGCATATATTGCTGTCTGAAAAAATCATAGAGATCGGTTGTATATATAGTATATATCTCATACAACCGATTGTTCAGATAAGAAACTTTGCGCAATTTCTGCCCCGTTTTAACAGCTATAAGCTTCAAATTTCACCGATTGCTTACGTATATAGGATATATTGTTGTCTGAAAAAATCATAGAGTTCGGTGGTATATATATTATATACTTCATATAAACTCTCATTTTTGCCCCTTTTTTACGGCTGGAAGCTTCAATATTCATCAAATTTCATCAAATAGTTACGTTTACGTCATATATTTTTGAAAGACGTGATTCGTACTCATAGTTTTTACATGCAGACCACAAAAAACGTGAAGCTTTGCATCCTCACACAGATTACCTACCTATTTTTATACCTTTCATGAAAATGAAATGGTATATTAATTTCGTCACGAAACCGAAAATTGTAAGTGCTTAAAGGAAAATAGATAGACCCACCATTAAGTATACCGAAATAATCAGGTTGAAGAGCTGAGTTGATTTAGCCATGTCCGTCTGTCCGTCTGTCTGTTTGTATGCAAACTAGTCCCTCAATTTTTGAGATATCTTGTTAAAATTTGGTGAGCGGGTGTATTTGGGTGTCCGATTAGACATTTGTCGGAACCGACCGGATCGGACCACTATAGCATACATATATCCTCCATACAACCGATTTTTCAGAAAAATAGGATTTTTGTAATATCTTACCCAACTTAACAGATTGAAGCTTCAAACTTCACCATATACTTTCGTATATTGCACGTATTGTTGCCTGAAAAAATTGATCAGATCGGTCGTATATATAGTATATATCCCCCACAACCGATTGTTCAGATAAGGAACTTTTCGTAATTACTGCTATATTTTAAGAGCTAGAGGCTTCAAATTTCAACGAATGCTTACGTATATAGCATATATTGTTGTCTGAAAAAATCATAAAGATCGGTGGTATATATAGTATATATATGGTGGTATATATAGTATATATATATAGTATATATATATATATATTTTCGCAAATTTTAGCCCCCTTTTAACAGCTAGAAGCTTCAAATTTCACCGAATACTTACGTATATAGCATATATTGTTGTCTGAAAAAATCATAGAGATCGGTTGTATATATAGTATATGAATAGTCAAAAGCCTTTTTTTGACTTTGCAGCTTAATTTGTTGTTGCTGCAATGATATGTATTGGAGCTTGTGTTCTATTGCCTTTTAATTGTTCACTTGTACTCACTTAGCACCCCTTTCACCCAACATAAATAAGAACGCGACCGCTCGATTGCTATACAAGTACTAACTTTTATTGAATTCATGAAATGCAGAATAGGATATGTGTTTATAAGGAGAGCAAAAATGTATGGTTTACAGTAATTAGTTTTTGTACAAAAAAAATAGTCATGATAAGTATAGAATAATGTATGTATACTACGTTTGTATATTAGGGTGACCAAACATCCCGCCCCCGTTGAAAGAAGTTTCAAGCAGGAAGCAATGCAATTTTGTGGATGGGACGCCTTATTATGCCCTTAGATGTTTGCACATCAACTACTCGAACGCGCTTGTCCTTGCCGGGAATGGCAGCTACGATTCTGCCTATTATCCAACGCTGCGGAGGCACATTATCTTCGTGAATGATCACTAGGGAATCGGCGTGAACGTTTGGTTGATCTCGAACCCATTTATTGCGTGAATGCAGTTCGCTTAAATATTCGCGCGACCACTGTCGCCAAAAGTGATGCTTAACTGCGCTAATGCGTTTCCATCGGTCTATGTTGTGTAGCTCTTTATTTGTTTCCTCATTTCGCTCCGGGATTGCCTTTAATGAGCTACCAATTATGAAGTGAGCAGGCGTTAGAGCCTCGTAATCATTTGGGTCGCTGGAAAGTGGAGTGAGTGGCCTAGAATTGAGAATGGCTTCTATCTCTATAACTGCCGTTGTCAGTTCCTCATATGTGAGACGCGCATTACCCAGAGTTCGGTTTAGGTGCCCCTTCGCTGATTTTACTGCGGCTTCCCATAGGCCGCCGAAGTGTGGTGCTCTGGGAGGAATGAAGTTGAAGTTGATAAATTCGTTTGAGCAAAAATGTGTAATTTTGTTTTTTGTGTTAGGATCGAATAAAAATTTCTTCAGCTCACTCAGTTTACGATCAGCGCCAACGAAGTTTGTGGCATTGTCACAAAATATGTCGGTTGGCAAACCTCTTCTGCCTATCATTCGTTTAAGCGCTGCAATGAATGCGTCTGTTGACAAGTCTGAGACGACTTCGATATGTACTGCCTTTGACCAAAGACAGACAAATATAGATATGTACGTTTTGTATGGAGTTTTCCCTCTAATTCGTAGATACGTGCTAACAGGGCCGCAAAAGTCAACAGCACATCGAGAGAAGGGTCGGCAGGGCGTGAGCCTTTCGACGGGGAGGTTTCCCATCATTTGTTGCAGCAGCTTTGGACGATATCTCACACAGTGTATGCACGACCGAACAACCCGACGAGCAGCATCTCTAGCATTGATGACCCAAAACCTGAGGCGAATAAGAGCAACTAGAGCTTTGGGTCCGGCATGAAAATTTGTAATGTGTAAATGGCGCACTAAGCATTCAACAAAGTGACATTTGCTTGGTAAAAGCACAGGATGTCGCTGTGTGTGTGGCAGAGCTGTCAATTCGAGTCGACCGCCCACTTTAAGCAAGTTAAAGCCACAAGTGTCGCTCATGAACGGATTTAGAAATTTGAGCGAATTTTCAGCTGGTTTGCCTTTCTTAGCGCGACATATATCTTCTGAAAAATATTGTTGTTGAATATTCCAAATTATGCACCAAAGCGCGGTTTCAATTTCTTGCGGTGATAAATTTGGAGTGTCGATGATATTTTTGCTTGCTTTATTGGTTTTTCTATAAAACCGGAACATCCATGCAATGACACGTACACCAGTCATATGCGTGCTATATTTTGCGATACTTTCAATGATGTAATTCGACTTCTCAGCGGCGAAAAATATAGCTTTGCGTTTTTCTTTGATGATTTCATCCATGTCAGGGCAGGATTGCGAGATTTCAGGCCAAAATTCTGAGCAACGTTTTAAAAATGGTGGTCCCGAGTACCATATAGATTTTTGGAGCTCTGATACTGTGCAGCCCCTGGACACAATGTCTGCAGGATTATGTTGCGTCGGTACGTGTCTCCAATGGCAATTACTAGTCAACTCTTGTATCTCAGATACACGGTTGCCAACGAAGGTTGATAAAGTGGAGGAATGCATACGTAGCCAATGTAAGACAATTTGCGAATCTGTCCATAAGTAAACTACCAAATCTTGATTAACGAATATATGCCTGACCTTTGAAATTAGTTGTGCGAGCAATTGCGCTCCACAGAGTTCAAGCTTTGGTAGTGATTTTTTCTTTGTTGGAGCGATACGAGATTTGGCTGTTATCAATCTCGTTGTGGCATTACCATTTTTATCCTCGGCACGAACATAGACACAGCATCCATATGCGCGGATGGAAGAATCGCAAAAACCGTGAAGCTGAGTTGACAAAACAGTAGTTTGTAAACAATAGCGCGGGACCTGCAATAATGACACCGAAGATAATTCTTTGAGCAAGTTTTGCCAAGCACAATGGAGATTTTGGGGCACCGATTCGTCTCAATTTAGCTTGAGTAGCCATAACTCTTGTAAGATGATTTTCGCTGTAACAAGCAGCGGAGCAAGGAGACCGAGAGGATCGAAAAGCGACGATGCTAGTGACAATATATTGCGTTTTGTCGACTTGTCCGACTTTAGAACCCTGGGCAAAAATGAAAATAAAAAAATATCATTATGTTGGTCCCAAGTAATGCCGAGTGCGTTGGTTATTTGAGCATCGTTGATGTTGAGCTCTTTCATTGTTTGGTCATCTACGAATGACTCAACATTCGAGTGCCATTTAGCGAGCTTCATGCCGCCCTCTCTAAAATAGTAGTAACTTCAAATTTTATTTGTGATAGTTCTTCTAAAGTATTGGCTCCGCACAAAAAGTAGCCGACGTAGAAAGACGATTTGATTCTGTCTGCACCCAAAGGAAATTGACTAGTGTAGATGTCTGCTAAGTAGTTCAAACTTCTCACTGCAAGATATGGAGCAGCTGCTGTGCCATATGTCACAGTATTAACTTGATATGTGGCCACATTTTCGTGTTCTGAGTAACGCCATAAGATATATTGAAAGCACCGGTCTTGTTCGTCGACGCTGATCTGCCTGTACATCTTAACGATGTCGGCAGTAATAACGTAGCGATGTATGCGAAATTTTAGTTACAGCGTGAACAGATCCTGTTGTATAGTTGGGCCTACCATTAAAATTTCGTTGAGTGACTTCTGTGTAGACGTTCTACAGGAGGCATCAAACACCACCCGCAACTTTGTTGATGTGCTATTCGGTTTCAGCACACAGGGGTGGGGAATATAAAAATGTGGTGCTGTGATATTATGGTTTTTTACAGCGGTCATATGGCCGAGCTCCTCGTACTCACGCATAAAACTAACGTACTGTGCCTTTGTTTCTGGTGAACGTGCCAATCGACGTTCCAGCGCGATGAACCTACGCATAGCTATTTCTCTTGAATTTCCAAGAGACTGTGGACTTTCTTTAAAGGGTAAACGAACAATTACTCGGCCTGTGGTGCTGCGTGAAACGGTTTGTATGTAAAATGATTCACAACTAGCCTGCTCATCAGATAGCCTAGAAGGTGACGGTATTTCATCCAATTTCCAAAGCTTCTCAAGATGTAGATTTATTGACTCTTCGCAGGAAAGCAAACATGTCCGCGAGGATGAGGATATTTGTGAGCCATTGTACTTCCCCGACACTACCCAACCCAGTAACGTTTTTTGGAGTGTTGGTAAATTAACGCCTAGTTTTATTTGACCTACAGATAACACATCAAAAAAGGTCTCCGTACCAAGCAACAAATCTATGCGATTAGATTTAAAGAAATTTTCATCAGCTAGCGTGGCATTTTCTGGCAAATTCCAAGGTGAAATGTCTATCTCAGTCTCTGGCTGGTACGGTATGTGTGAAGTCACACAAAATGTTAAGGGCAGCTGGTAGTTAGTGAAGCGAGATTTAATGATAGTTGAAGTTTTGTGCCTAATTTTTGTGCTTGATTCCCCAATGCTTAAAATATGAACATTGTGCTTCTTACGTGGCAAGTGAAGTTTTTGTGCGAAACCATCGGTGATAAGATTGACTTGCGAACAAGAATCGAGCAGTGCTCTACCCATTTGGTACCCCCCACTTGCGTCCCGAACGAGAACAACAGCCGTAGCGAGAATCACCGAGTCTTGCGATGGTGTTTCAAGGTGGGTGTGAACCGCAGCCGATGTAGAATTCTGATTTGATGCCGAGAGTGGTTGAGTTGATGATACGGGCGAAGCCAAAGATGATGACGAAATTGGGGTAGGTGATACTTTTGAGCGATGAAGCATCGTGTGGTGAGCCCGGCCACAAACCTTGCATTTGAATGCCGATGAGCAGTGGGTAACCTTATGGTTTTTCGAGAGGCAGTTTATACAAAGGGAAAGTCTTTTCGCATTGCTGAAACGGTCAGCAATGCTCATATCGTTGAATCGTTGACAGCCACCTCCGAGAATATGTTCAGTGCTTGCACAGAGAACACATGCGCGATTGGTACAGGTAAAGGAATAGTTTTGTTTTGTCGACTACTGTTTACTACCCCTTTTAACAGGCTTATTGTCAAGCTTACCTGCTGTTTCTACAGTAGAATTCGAAGACTCGATGCTCTCAAGAAACTGACAGCGTCTTTCAAGCACCTTAGCGCAGTCGTTCCAGGTTGGCAACTTTATAAAATCTAGCGACTCTTTCCACTTTTTTTCAGTGCCATCATCCACCTTTTGCATAACAATATATATCACCATGGCATTAAAAATATCTGTGTCCGTGCCTAGAGATTGCAAGGAATCACGGAGTGCAGAGACGTTGTCAATAAGACTACGAAGTTGAATGCAGTTTTGTTTCTTTTTGTGCGGAAGTTCGAAAAGAGTTTCTATATTTTCCATGAAAATGAGCGTTTTATTGTCATAGCGCGATTTCAACCTATCGAGTGCCTTTTTGTAATTTTCGTTGCTTACCTGGAATGCCTTGACCGTTTCCAGTGCTTGCCCTTGCAAGCAATTCAGAAGGTGATTGAATTTTTCGATGTTGGAAAGGCCAAGCTCACGATCAATTATTTGATTAAACGAAGTGATGAAATTTTTATACTCTGAGTACTTTTCAGTAAATGTAAGCAATTTTAATACCGGCAACTTGGAGTTATAAGTAGGAATCACAACCTGCTTTTCTCCCAGTATACTGCTATTCAAATCCTCACCCAATTGTTCTTGAATAGCAATTTTAACGTCTACATAAAAATCTTCCAACTCACCTCTCATGTTATCATCGGGCTCTAGCTTTTCTATTTGTGTTTGGTAACTCATGAGTTGAGTGAAATAAGACTCCAGTATTCCTAAGCGACACTTCAACTCAATAGTTGATATGCCTTTCCCTTCTCCTTTACCATTTGTCTCGATAATTGTTTTAATACGCGAAATATTCTTTTTTGTGTTGGCTCGTTGCTGCTTGAGTGTGTCCGTCATTGCAATGATGTTTGAGCGAGACTTTGCGAAAAATACAACAACTAGAATGGTGGTGCGATACCTCCAACAAAAGAAACGTAGGCTGAGAGTCGTACGGAGAAAAGAATGTTATGATGCAGCAAAAACTACAATACACTCCTATTGAAATGCTAGCAAAGGCGCAGCAGAAGAGTTGGCGTAAGGTGCGATGACGTCACTTGCGACAGATGTATGACTTTCGTTATTTGCAAAGAGCAAATTAGCAAATAGAATTTACCGGTAACGGTTCGAGAATCGAACTAAGTTCACGTGAAGGTGAAAAGGGTCGCGACTGTGTTTAACCGAGCGATTGTGATAAAAAACGCATATATGTATGTGCGTGCACTTTATGCGAGTATGTATGATTAAATCAATGTTACACAAATTATTTATTGTTTATTTTTTATTTTAAAGAACACAAAGCCCCACGTTGGGCGCCAAAATGAATAGTCAAAAGCCTTTTTTTGACTTTGCAGCTTAATTTGTTGTTGCTGCAATGATATGTATTGGAGCTTGTGTTCTATTGCCTTTTAATTGTTCACTTGTACTCACTTAGCACCCCTTTCACCCAACATAAATAAGAACGCGGCCGCTCGATTGCTATACAAGTACTAACTTTTATTGAATTCATGAAATGCAGAATAGGATATGTGTTTATAAGGAGAGCAAAAATGTATGGTTTACAGTAATTAGTTTTTGTACAAAAAAAATAGTCATGATAAGTATAGAATAATGTATGTATACTACGTATGTATATTAGGGTAACCCAACAGTATATATCTCATACAACCGATTGTTCAGATAAGAAACTTTTCGCAATTTCTACCCCATTTTAACAGCTATAAGCTTCAAATTTCACCGATTGCTTACGTACATATATAGCATATATTGTTGTCTGCAAAAATCGTAGAGATCGGTTGTATATATATAGTATATATCTCATACAACCGATTGTTCAGATAAGAAACTTTGCGCAATTTCTGCCCCGTTTTAACAGCTGCAAGCTTCAAATTTCACAAAATGCTTACGTATATAGCATATATTGTTGTCTGAAAAAATTATAGTGATCGGTGGTATACATATTATATACTTCATATAAACTGTCATTTTTGCCCCTTTTTTACGGCTAGAAGCTTCAAAATTCATCAAATTTCATCAAATAGTTACGTTTACGTCATATATTTTTGAAAGACGTGATTCGTACTCATAGTTTTTACATGCAGACCACAAAAAACCTGAAGCTGTGCATCCTCACACAGATTACCTAGCTATTTTTTATTTTATATTTATCTTAAAAATCGTTTAGACATGTTCAAATTTCACCAAATGCTTACGTGTATAGCATATATTGTTGTCTGAAAAAATCATTGAGATCGGTGGTATATATAGTATATATCTCATACAACCGATTGTTCAGATAAGAAACTGTGCGCAATTTCTGCCCCTTTTTAACAGCTAGACGCTTCAAATTTCACCATATGCTTACGTATATAGCATATATTGTTGTCTGAAAAAATCATAGAGATCGGTGGTATATATATTATATACCCCATATAAACTCTAATTTTTGCCCCCTTTTTACGGCTAGAAGCTTCAAAATTCATCAAATTTCATCAAATAGTTACGCTCACGTCATATATTGTTGAAATACGTGATTTGTAGTCATAGTTTTTACACGCAGACCACAAAAAACCTGAAACTTTGGATCCTCACACAAAGTACCTACCTATTTTTATAACTTTCATGAAAATGAAATGGTATATTAATTTCGTTACGAAACCGAAAATTGTAAGTCCTTAAAGGAAAATAGATAGACCCACCATTAAGTATACCGAAATAATCAGGTTGAAGAGCTGAGTTGATTTAGCCATGTCCGTCTGTCCGTCTGTCTGTTTGTATGCAAATTAGTCCCTCAATTTTTGAGATATCTTGATAAAATTTGATGAGCGGGTGTATTTGGGTTTCCGATTAGACATTTGTCGGAACCGACCGGATCGGACCACTATAGCATATATCCTCCATACAACCGATTTTTCAGAAAAAGAGGATTTTTGTAATATCTTACCCAATTTAACAGATTGAAGCTTCAAACTTCACCATATACTTTCGTATATTGCACGTATTGTTTCCTGAAAAAATTGATGAGATCGGTCGTATATATAGTATATATCCCCCACAACCGATTGTTCAGATAAGGAACTTTTCGTAATTACTGCCCTATTTTAAGAGCTAGAGGCTTCAAATTTCAACGAATGCTTACGTATATAGCATATATTGTTGTCTGAAAAAATCATAAAGATCGGTAGTATATATAGTATATATATGGTGGTATATATAGTATATATATATAGTATATATATATATATATTTTCGCAAATTTTAGCCCCATTTTAACAGCTAGAAGCTTCAAATTTCACCGAATACTTACGTATATAGCATATATTGTTGTCTGAAAAAATCATAGAGATCGGTTTTATGAGATATATACTATATATACATTGTTCAGATAAGAAATTTTTCGCAAATTCTACCCCATTTTAACAGCTATAAGCTTCAAATTTCCCCGATTGCTTACGTACATATATATCATATATTGTTGTCTGCAAAAATCATAGAGATCGGTTGTATATATAGTATATATCTCATACAACCGATTGTTCAGATAAGAAACTTTTCGCAATTTCTACCCCATTTTAACAGCTATAAGCTTCAAATTTCACCAATTGCTTACGTATATAGCATATATTGCTGTCTGAAAAAATCATAGAGATCGGTCGTATATATAGTATATATCTTATACAACCGATTGTTCAGATAAGAAACTTTACGCAATTTCTACCCCATTTTAACAGCTATAAGCTTCAAATTTCACCGATTGCTTACGTATATAGCATATATTGTTGTCTGAAAAAATCATAGAGATCGGTTGTATATATAGTATATATCTCATACAACCGATTGTTCAGATAAGAAACTTTGCGCAATTTCTGCCCCGTTTTAACAGCTGCAAGCTTCAAATTTCACAAAATGCTTACGTATATAGCATATATTGTTGTCTGAAAAAATCATAGAGATCGGTGGTATATATATTATATACTTCATATAAACTCTCATTTTTGCCCCTTTTTTACGGCTGGAAGCTTCAAAATTCATCAAATAGTTACGTTTACGTCATATATTTTTGAAAGACGTGATTCGTACTCATAGTTTTTACATGCAGACCACAAAAAACGTGAAGCTTTGCATCCTCACACAGATTACCTACCTATTTTTATACCTTTCATGAAAATGAAATGGTATATTAATTTCGTCACGAAACCGAAAATTGTAAGTCCTTAAAGGAAAATAGATAGACCCACCATTAAGTATACCGAAATAATCAGGTTGAAGAGCTGAGTTGATTTAGCCATGTCCGTCTGTCCGTCTGTCCGTCTGTCTGTTTGTATGCAAACTAGTCCCTCAATTTTTGAGATATCTTGATAAAATTTGATGAGCGGGTGTATTTGGGTGTTCGATTAGACATTTGTCGGAACCGAGCGGATCGGACCACTATAGCATACATATATCCTCCATACAACCGATTTTTCAGAAAAATAGGATTTTTGTAATATCTTACCCAATTTAACAGATTGAAGCTTCAAACTTCACCATATACTTTCGTATATTGCACGTATTGTTGCCTGAAAAAATTGATGAGATCGGTCGTATATATAGTATATATCCCCCACAACCGATTGTTCAGATAAGGAATTTTTCGTAATTACTGCCCTATTTTAAGAGCTAGAGGCTTCAAATTTCAACGAATGCTTACGTATATAGCATATATTGTTGTCTGAAAAAATCATAAAGATCGGTAGTATATATAGTATATATATGGTGGTATATATAGTATATATATATAGTATATATATATATATATATATTTTCGCAAATTTTAGCCCCCTTTTAACAGCTAGAAGCTTCAAATTTCACCGAATACTTACGTATATAGCATATATTGTTGTCTGAAAAAATCATAGAGATCGGTTGTATATATAGTATATATCTCATACAACCGATTGTTCAGATAAGAAACTTTTCGCAATTTCTACCCCATTTTAACAGCTATAAGCTTCAAATTTCACCGATTGCTTACGTACATATATAGCATATATTGTTGTCTGCAAAAATCGTAGAGATCGGTTGTATATATAGTATATATCTCATACAACCGATTGTTCAGATAAGAAACTTTTCGCAATTTCTATCCAATTTTAACAGCTATAAGCTTCAAATTTCACCTATTGCTTACGTATATAGCATATATTGTTGTCTGAAAAAATCATAGAGATCGGTTGTATATATAGTATATATCTCATACAACCGATTGTTCAGATAAGAAACTTTACGCAATTTCTACCCCATTTTAACAGCTATAAGCTTCAAATTTCACCGATTGCTTACGTATATAGCATATATTGTTGTCTGAAAAAATCATAGAGATCGGTTGTATATATAGTATATATCTCATACAACCGATTGTTCAGATAAGAAAATTTGCGCAATTTCTGCCCCGTTTTAACAGCTGCAAGCTTCGAATTTCACAAAATGCTTACGTATATAGCATATATAGTTGTCTGAAAAAATCAGAGAGATCGGTGGTATATATATTATATACTTCATATAAACTGTCATTTTTGCCCCTTTTTTACGGCTAGAAGCTTCAAAATTCATCAAATTTCATCAAATAGTTACGTTTACGTCATATATTTTTGAAAGACGTGATTCGTACTCATAGTTTTTACATGCAGACCACAAAAAACGTGAAGCTTTGCATCCTCACACAGATTAGCTACCTATTTTTTATTTTATATTTATCTTAAAAATCGTTTAGATATGTTCAAATTTCACCAAATGCTTACGTGTATAGCATATATTGTTGTCTGAAAAAATCATTGAGATCGGTGGTATATATAGTATATATCTCATACAACCGATTGTTCAGATAAGAAACTGTGCGCAATTTCTGCCCCTTTTTAACAGCTAGACGCTTGAAATTTCACCATATGCTTACGTATATAGAATATATTGTTGTCTGAAAAAATCATAGAGATCGGTGGTATATATATTATATACCCCATATAAACTCTAATTTTTGCCCCCTTTTTACGGCTAGAAGCTTCAAAATTCATCAAATTTCATCAAATAGTTACGCTTACGTCATATATTGTTGAAATACGTGATTCGTAGTCATAGTTTTTACACGCAGACCACAAAAAACCTGAAAATTTGGATCCTCACACAAAGTACCTACCTATTTTTATACCTTTCATGAAAATGAAATGGTATATTAATTTCGTCACGAAACCGAAAATTGTAAGTCCTTAAAGGAAAATAGATAGACCCACCATTAAGTATACCGAAATAATCAGGTGGAAGAGCTGAGTTGATTTAGCCATGCAAACTATACTTTCGTATATTGCACGTATTGTTGCCTGAAAAAATTGATGAGATCGGTCGTATATATAGTATATATCCCCCACAACCGATTGTTCAGATAAGAAACTTTTCGTAATTACTGCCCTATTTTAAGAGCTAGAGGCTTCAAATTTCAACGAATGCTTACGTATATAGCATATATTGTTGTCTGTAAAAATCATACAGATCGGTTGTATATATAGTATATATATGGTGGTATATATAGTATATATATATAGTATATATATATATATATTTTCGCAATTTTAGCCCCATTTTAACAGCTAGAAGCTTCAAATTTCACCGAGCGCTTACGTATATGGCATATATTGTTGTCTGAAAAAATCATAGAGATCGGTTGTATATATAGTATATATCTCATACAACCGATTGTTCAGATAAGAAACTTTTCGTAATTACTGCCCTATTTTAAGAGCTAGAAGCTTCAAATTTCAACGAATGCTTACGTATATAGCATATATTGTTGTCTGTAAAAATCATACAGATCGGTTGTATATATAGTATATATATGGTGGTATATATAGTATATATATATAGTATATATATATATATTTTCGCAATTTTAGCCCCATTTTAACAGCTAGAAGCTTCAAATTTCACCAAAGGCTTACGTGTGTAGCATATATTGATGTCTGAAAAAATCATTGAGATCGGGTGTATACATAGTATATATCTCATACAACCGATTGTTCACATAAGAAACTTTGCGCAATTTCTGCCCCGTTTTAACAGCTAGAAGCTTCAAATTTCACCAAATGCTTACGTATATAGCATATATTGTTGTCTGAAAAAATCATAGAGATCGGTGGTATATATATTATATACTTCATACAAACTGTCAATTTTGCCCCTTTTTTACGGATAGAAGCTTCAAAATTCATCAAGTTTCACCAAATAGTTACGTTTACTTCATATATTTTTGAAATACGTTTTTCGTAGTCGCAGTTTTTACATGCAGACCACAAAAAACGTGAAGCTTTGCATCCTCACACAAAGGACTACCGATTTTTTATTTTATATTTATCTTAAAAATCGTTTAGATATGTTGAAATTTCACCAAATGTTTACGTGTATAGCATATATTGTTGTCTGAAAAAATCATAGAGACCGGTGGTATATATAATCTCATACAACCGATTGTTCAGATAAGAAACTTTGTGCGATTTCTTCCCCAGTTTAACAGCTAGAAGCTTCAAATTTCACCAAATTCTTACGTGCATAGTATATATTGTTGTCTGAAAAAATCATTGAGATCAGTGGTATATATAGTATATATCTCATACAACCGATTGTTCAGATAAGAAACTTTGCGCAATTTCTTCCCCATTTTAACAGCTAGAAGCTTCAAATTTCACCAAATGCTTACGTGTATAGTATATATTGTTGTCTGAAAAAATCATTGAGATCGGTGGTATATATAGTATATATCTCATACAACCGATTGTTCAGATAAGAAACTTTGCGCAATTTCTTCCTCATTTTAACAGCTAGAAGCTTCAAATTTCACCAAATGCTTACGTGTATAGTATATATTGTTGTCTGAAAAAGTCATAGAGATCGGTGGTATATATATTATATACTTCATACAAACTGTCATTTTTGCCCCTTTTTTACGGATAGAAGCTTCAAAATTCATCAAGTTTCATCAAATAGTTACGTTTACTTCATATATTTTTGAAATACGTGATTCGTATTCGTAGTTTTTACATGCAGACCACAAAAAACGTGAAGCTTTGCATCCTCACACAAAGTACCTACCTATTTTTATACCTTTCATGAAAATGAAATGGTATATTAATTTCGTCACGAAAACCAAAATTGTAAGTCCTTAAAGGAAAATAGATAGACCCATCATTAAGTATACCGAAATAATCAGAATGAAGAGCTGAGTTGATTTAGCCATGTCCGTCTGTCTGTCTGTCCGTCTGTCCGTCTGTCTGTTTGTATGCAAACTAGTCCCTCAATTTTTGAGATATCTTGATAAAATTTGGTGAACACGTGTATTTGGGTGTCCGATTAGACATTTGTCGGAACCGGCCGGATCGGATCACTATAGCATATATCCTCCACACAACCGATTTCTCAGAAAAAGAGGATTTTTGTAATATCTTACTCAATTTAACAGATTGAAGCTTCAAACTTCGCCAAATACTTTCGTATATTGCACATATTGTTGCCTGAAAAAATTGATGAGATCGGTCGTATATATAGTATATATCCCCCACAACCGATTGTTCAGATAAGAAACTTTTCGTAATTACTGCCCTATTTTAAGAGCTAGAGGCTTCAAATTTCAACGAATGCTTACGTATATAGCATATATTGTTGTCTGAAAAAATCATACAGATCGGTGGTATATATAGTATATATATATAGTATATATATAGTATATATATATAGTATATATATATATATATATATATATATTTGGCAGCCACCGTGGTGTGATGGTAGCGTGCTCCGCCTATCACACCGTATGCCCTGGGTTCAACTCCCGGGCAAAGCAACATCAAAATTTTAGAAATAAGATTTTTCAATTAGAAGAAAATTTTTCTAAGCGGGGTCGCCCCTCGGCAGTGTCTGTCAAGCGCTCCGATTGTATTTCTGCCATGAAAAGCTCTCAGTGAAAACTCATCTGCCTTGCAGATGCCGTTCGGAGTCGGCATAAAACATGTAGGTCCCGTCCGGCCAATTTGTAGGGAAAAATCAAGAGGAGCACGACGCAAATTGGAAGAGAAGCTCGGCCTTAGATCTCTTCGGAGGGGTTCGCGCCTTACATTTATTTTTTTTATATATATATATTTTCGCAATTTTAGCCCCATTTTAACAGCTAGAAACTTCAAATTTCACCTAGTGCTTACGTATATAGTACATATTGTTGTGTCAAAAAATCATAGATATCGGTGATATATATAATATATATATGATGGTATATATAGTATATATATTTTTTTTTTGCGATTTCGGCCCCATTTTAACAGATAGAAGCTTCAAATTTCACCAAATGCTTACGTGTATAGTGTATATTGTTGTCTGAAAAAATCATTGAGATCGGTGGTATATATAGTATATATATCATACAACCGATTGTTCAGATAAGAAACTTTTCGCAATTTCTACGCCATTTTAACAGCTATAAGCTTCAAATTTCACCGATTGCTTACGTATATAGTATATATTGTTGTGTCAAAAAATCATAGAGATCGGTGATATATATAATATATATATGATGGTATATATAGTATATATATATTTTTTTTTGCGATTTCGGCCCCATTTTAACAGCTAGAAGCTTCAAATTTCACCAAATGCTTACGTGTATAGCATATATTGATGTCTGAAAAAATCATTGAGATCGGGTGTATACATAGTATATATCTCATACAACCGATTGTTCAGATAAGAAACTTTGCGCAAGCCCCGTTTTAACAGCTAGAAGCTTCAAATTTCACCAAATGCTTACGTATATAGCATATATTGTTTTCTGAAAAAGTCATAGAGATCAGTGGTATATATATTATATACTTCATACAAACTGTCATTTTTGCCCCTTTTTTACGGATAGAAGCTGTGAGGGTTGTGAGGTTCGACGGATGTCCGCCAGACATAAGCATTCTATTTCCGGTAGCCATAGGAAATGCTTCTCGTATATCAGTAAGAGGTATAGCAAACCTGTAGCTTGTTAACAGGGCAAGCCCTGGTAGATGATTTAACAGCATATGAGCAGTTTCGAAGTTCAAGTTAATGTTACATTAATGAGTTCCAACACAAATTCCAATAACAGAAGTGAGAACAGATGGTAACAGGTATCATAACGGCCGGGCTTACACGGTGGACGTATTGTAGGAAAATGTTGCTGAAATTGTGTGAGAGATTGCTTGTTAAAATAACCGCGGGAAGTATGGGAGAAATATAAATTATATAGGTTTGAAGAGACTAAAAATATAAAACCTACACAAAGGAAGATAGTTCGAAAACAGCCAATTAACGGGGAAAAATAGCTCGTAAACATTTTTTTGAATAGAAAATAGTTCGCAAACAATTTTTTTGGAGAGCAAATGGCTTAATTGCAGCAGTTACAGAACTTAGAAACGGATAGCAAAAAGTTGGACAAGACAGTTGCTGAAGGAGTTGAATCACGATCGGTTGTTCGCGGAAAAAAAGTAAAGAAAATTTATACATTGTTTGAAATCCCGCCCGTGTGTAATTTTTAAAAGTAAATAAAAATAAAAATTTACAAAGTGGAAAAAAAAAAAAAACTAAATACAATTTTTAAGTTAATAAAATCGAGAAAAAAAAAACAAGAATTTTTATATGAACACATGAACAAGTGGGAAAAGTTATGCAAAAAAAAAAAGAGAAAAATTAAATTTGCTGAAAAAAATTTTATTATTTGAAGAAATGAAAAATATTTAATTTCAAAAAAAAAAAAAAAAAAACATCATCACGTGAACAAGGAACCGAAAATTTGTATATAATATATATATATATATATATATATATATATATTTGTTGGAAAAAAAAAGATTTGTAATTGCGGAAATACGTGTAAAAAAAAAAAGGAAAAAAAATTAAATATAATAAAACCAAGGGATCCGTTGAAATCCCTTCTGTGCTAAACTAATAAACCAAATTTTTCTAAGTTAATAAATAAATCAAGAATTGGCAGTGAGCCTTGAGAAAAAATAAAAAAAAAATTTTTTTGTAAAATTTATCAAAAGTAAAGAAAGAAACAAAAACTTCATGAATTCGTGAATAGAAAATTTTTATTTTTAAAGAAAATAAGTGAAACTTTGAAAACTTACAAAACAACAAAAAAAAAAAAAAAAAAGGAAAATTTTAGGTGAAATGTGTTTATAGTTTATCAAAATCGAAAAGAAAAAAAAATGTTTAAATAAATGATCAAGTGAACCGAAATTTATACATACCAAAATTTTTTTTGAAAAAAAAAGAGAAAAAAAAAAACAAAATTTTAATTGGTGGAAGAGGGAAAAAGTAATTAAAATTGAACGGAAATTGTATTATGTGGAAGTTTGACTGCGTACAAAAAAAAAAAAAAAGGACAAAGTGAAGAAGAAATGAAAAATTTTAAATTGCGGAAAACGTCCACACGGAAACAAAGAATCGAAAAGTTATAAAAAGGTAGATGTGAAGTTCGGACGCAGAAGAAAATAAGGACGAAAACTATTGAAAAATCGAAAAAAGAGATTTTTTTTGAACGGAAAAAAAAAAAAGAAAAAAACTTAAAATTTGAAAAAAAAAAAAGTAAAACTTTATCAGAAGATGAAAAAGAAAATATTTTTGAACTTTGAAAAATCGTAGGAAAAAAATAACACGGAACATAAATGAACAACATTTTTAGTAAAGTAGAAATTTGCCGAAGTTTTGAGTAGCGCAAGGAACAGTTTACCTATCTATTTGCATGCTTACTATAATAACAAACAAACAAAAAAATTTAATCAGATCAAGAGGAAGGAATTTTTTTTTCAAGGAGAAGAATTTCACGTCGGAGTCCCCAACGTCGGCAGGAGTTTCCAGGATAAGGAGGCACAGCGGCTAAATATTTTTTTTTAGTTTGTAGGACTTACTAAACAAAAAAAAAAAAAAAAGAGTAAAAGAAAAATTAAAATTTAAGTAGGTTCTTAGGCTTTTTTAACATACACAAAAAAAAAATATTTTAATGTAAAAAGTTGAATGTGGGCGAGCGAGCGAGTCCAAAAAGCCCCAGAAAGTATACCACTGGAGAAAATGAGTATGGTTAGGAAAAGGTGCTAAATAACAAAAAAAAAAAAAAGTGTTTGTGTTTCTCCCCCCCTCAAAATTTTATAGCAACCAACGTCAACACTCCATCAACTGGCCAGCGGAAGGAGGATGATTCGGTAAGTGCCTCTTCTTTTAACACATGTACGTTTCACAGACTGGTTAAATTATTGATAAACTAGGAAAAAGTTTTATAAATTTATTCGTATAAACCGCCCTACTTATTAATTGGGTAAAAGCGGAGAAATTAACTAATCCATTCAGTTGGTTTAATTGCTTTCTCTGTTAAACCGTCCGTATAATATATATACTTTGGCATTTTATTTTTGCGATGAAAGTTCGACACATTGTTTTTCTTTCCATTAAAGTGATCACCTTAATGAAAAGAAAAAGTGAGTTATCTTCGTAAAAATTAACCGGTCTGTATATATATATTCATTCACCAATTCATGTTTTTTTATTTGCACCACTTGAGGGGTTAACATCGTCACCAAAATTCCAGAAGAAATTTGACGATAAAAATATAGTACAAAAAAAAAAAAAATGTATTAGTAACAAAGATTTTATTATTAAATTTCGCAGTAGGTTGTGAATTTATTTTGTTCATTTCTTTTGTGTTGCTCTGTTAATTGGGCCATGTAACATCGCTTAAACAGATTATGTTGCAAGAAGGCTATGTTATAGCGTTCACATAAGTTCGATTTTCTGCTGAAGATTTTTTTTTGCTTCCCTTCTCTTAATATTGAAAGAGAATTTCATTTGCATAAATACGTTTGCTAACTTCCCATACTCAGCTGCTCATTAATTTCAAATTTCTTTCGTTGTTGGTTCTCCATGTACCAACTCAATTAATTCTAAGTGTTGTGAGCATATGAGAGCGCAACTCTAAGATTTAACATACTGCGTATTAAGTGCAGGCGGTGCTTCTCGCTCATTCGCAAACTGTGAGCGATGTATAAATATGTTTGAAACTATGTTACATATGTAAATACAGAGATCTCAGGTTATACGAATTATGTTGTATGTGAGAGAGGTAGTATTGAGAAATAACTTTGTTTTTTTTTGAATTAATAGAAGAGTACTAAGTGAATTATATACTGAGCGACTCTTGTTTAAATTGTATGTAGTGATGAAATCTCAAATTAACATGTTTGATTAGTGATAAGAGATGAGAAGAATTTTGGAGAATGTGAATAAATCATAGAAACCAGAGAAATGTTTTCTTCTTCTCAAGAGAATTAAGTTAAATATATGCTTTTGTAATCCGTGAATTTATTTTTTTTGTTGCCATTGAGAGACTTCGAAATGAAAAATGTAATATAGAGAATTTGATTTCGAACAACCTGTTGAAATGTAAGCTAACATAAATGATATAAGGAACAGTTTAGGTCGGTTAACATACATTTACATAAATACATATAGCACAAAGGAATAGATATAGAAAACAAAAACGAAATGTATGATTGAAGAAACTTTAATTAAAATTTAAGGATTGGAAAAATGAGAAAAATGAAGGTGTAACTTCTATTTGATATTTGTGGTAGGGGCAATGGTGAGTATGTGTGGGCTAAAAGAAAAACGTTTACCAATCTTTTAGCAGGTTGGGTGGGTGTAGATGGAAGGGCAACGTCAGCTTAGCCTTCCACCTCTGCCGGAAGAACCCCAAACGATGCAACTTGTGGCAGGTAGCGGTATGTATTAGTTAACGTATTACTTATTTATTTCCGTAGTAAATTTGACACGTTCCTTTGGGAATTTGTTTGATTGAGATGAGCCTAACCCTTCGACGGCCTCTAAATTTAAATTTTTTTTTGTAAATTTCTGTTTGATTTTTTTATGAGCAACCGAGGTAAAAGTCAGTGTAGGAACTTCAGTTCTGCTTTGCGATAGCTCTCCGAGTGGGTATAGGGTTTAAGGAGCGGGTACTCTGTTTGCTACAGCCGGCTAGTCTACGGCGTATATGGGGGGGATCTTGCTCCTACACTGACTTTTACCTCGGTTGCTCATAAAAAAATCAAACAGAGATTTACAAAAAAAAATTTAAATTTAGAGGCCGTCGAAGGGTTAGGCTCATCTCAATCAAACAAATTCCCAAAGGAACGTGTCAAATTTACTACGGAAATAAATAAGTAATACGTTAACTAATACATACCGCTACCTGCCACAAGTTGCATCGTTTGGGGTTCTTCCGGCAGAGGTGGAAGGCTAAGCTGACGTTGCCCTTCCATCTACACCCACCCAACCTGCTAAAAGATTGGTAAACGTTTTTCTTTTAGCCCACACATACTCACCATTGCCCCTACCACAAATATCAAATAGAAGTTACACCTTCATTTTTCTCATTTTTCCAATCCTTAAATTTTAATTAAAGTTTCTTCAATCATACATTTCGTTTTTGTTTTCTATATCTATTCCTTTGTGCTATATGTATTTATGTAAATGTATGTTAACTGACCTAAACTGTTCCTTATATCATTTATGTTAGCTTACATTTCAACAGGTTGTTCGAAATCAAATTCTCTATATTACATTTTTCATTTCGAAGTCTCTCAATGGCAACAAAAAAAATAAATTCACGGATTACAAAAGCATATATTTAACTTAATTCTCTTGAGAAGAAGAAAACATTTCTCTGGTTTCTATGATTTATTCACATTCTCCAAAATTCTTCTCATCTCTTATCACTAATCAAACATGTTAATTTGAGATTTAATCACTACATACAATTTAAACAAGAGTCGCTCAGTATATAATTCACTTAGTACTCTTCTATTAATTCAAAAAAAAAACAAAGTTATTTCTCAATACTATCTCTCTCACATACAACATAATTCGTATAACCTGAGATCTCTGTATTTACATATGTAACATAGTTTCAAACATATTTATACATCGCTCACAGTTTGCGAGTGAGCGAGAAGCACCGCCTGCACTTAATACGCAGTATGTTAAATCTTAGAGTTGCGCTCTCATATGCTCACAACACTTAGAATTAATTGAGTTGGTACATGGAGAACCAACAACGAAAGAAATTTGAAATTAATGAGCAGCTGAGTATGGGAAGTTAGCAAACGTATTTATGCAAATGAAATTCTCTTTCAATATTAAGAGAAGGGAAGCAAAAAAAAATCTTCAGCAGAAAATCGAACTTATGTGAACGCTATAACATAGCCTTCTTGCAACATAATCTGTTTAAGCGATGTTACATGGCCCAATTAACAGAGCAACACAAAAGAAATGAACAAAATAAATTCACAACCTACTGCGAAATTTAATAATAAAATCTTTGTTACTAATACATTTTTTTTTTTTTGTACTATATTTTTATCGTCAAATTTCTTCTGGAATTTTGGTGACGATGTTAACCCCTCAAGTGGTGCAAATAAAAAAACATGAATTGGTGAATGAATATATATATACAGACCGGTTAATCTTTACGAAGATAACTCACATTTTCTTTTCATTAAGGTGATCACTTTAATGGAAAGAAAAACAATGTGTCGAACTTTCATCGCAAAAATAAAATGCCAAAGTATATATATTATACGGACGGTTTAACAGAGAAAGCAATTAAACCAACTGAATGGATTAGTTAATTTCTCCGCTTTTACCCAATTAATAAGTAGGGCGGTTTATACGAATAAATTTATAAAACTTTTTCCTAGTTTATCAATAATTTAACCAGTCTGTGAAACGTACATGTGTTAAAAGAAGAGGCACTTACCGAATCATCCTCCTTCCGCTGGCCAGTTGATGGAGTGTTGACGTTGGTTGCTATAAAATTTTGAGGGGGAGAGAAACACAAACACTTTTTTTTTTTTTGGCAATTTGATAAATGGATTAGATTTTTTTTTGAGAATTAACCCATTCCAACGAAAATTTCGTAGTGCACGGATATATTTAGAAAATCAATTAACTACAAATACGAATAACTAAAAACATATATAAATATAACCACCAACCAATACAAATACCAAAAGTTTTTTTTTTCATAATGGCGGTGAGACATAGCAATGAGGAATTGAATTTGACTAACGCAGCCGAAGAAATGATCTGCACCATTTGTAGCGAAGGTGTGACGCAGGATCGTGTTGAGACTCCTTGCAAGCACGTATTTCACAGATCATGTTTAGGTAGGTGGATAGATACGAATTCCTCATGTCCTTCTTGCAGGGAACCAGTCACTATGTCCGATCTACAAAGCCCTAATGGCGCAGCGGGGGTGACAGCCTCACCAGCAACTACTTCATTCCGAGCCAGAGGAGGAGCTATGCCCCGAAATAGAGTAGCGACTCGATCAATAACACAGGCACTTCGAACCACTGGCACTGATTTTAATCGACCGAACGCATATCGTTCACCTAGACCCGACCACCGATTGACTGCTACTGCTCCAATGTCAAGCAGTAATGTAGACTATTCTAGAGTTCGAACCATGATTCAGGAATCTTTGACTGGCTTTCGCGAGCAAATAACCGCCCAAATCGGTAGTGACTTGAGCACCCTCTTGGGACAATTAAATGTAGGAGAGAATCGCTATCGCCCATCCACTCAAGAAACCCCAAGTCGACCACAGGAAATGTCACATAATCAGGAGGAGGAGCCCAGCCGACCGTACCGTGATAGTGAACCTCTACCTCGGACGAGCAATTTTCAGGCTAACAAGATCTCTAGCATGATTTCCAATTGGCGAATACGTTTCACTGGTAAGCCAAATGATATGTCCGTTGAAGATTTTATATATCGAGTTAATGCGTTAACACGTCAAGCTTTGAACGGAGATTTTGATGTATTGTGTCGATATGTCCACATGCTTTTTGCAGATAACGCGGAAGCTTGGTTTTGGAGGCATCACCGGCAAACAGATCGACTAAATTGGGAGGAGATCTGTGTAGGATTAAGACAAAAATATAAGGACCAGTTGAGCGACTACGACCGAAAAGAAAATATACGTAGACGCAAACAGAGATCCAACGAACCATTTGACCAATTTTTAGACGAGTTGATAACCATGAATGATAGGCTTCAAATTCCCATGACAGATCGGGAGCTTATAGAAACAATGATTAGGAATTTAAAACCCGATCTTCGATACGAGCTCTTGCATTTGGACATAACCGACTTATCTATGCTTCGAAGAGAATGTCACAGACATGAACACTTCATGGCTAATTTTAGTAATAGCGCCCCTATCCGAAACTTTCCCGCTAGAAGAAACATATCTGAAATTGTTGAGGAAATTCAGGAGCGCGTTGATCCGCATACAACCGACTCATCGGATGTTGCCGAAATATCAGTGGAAAATTTGAAGTGTTGGAATTGCGAAATGTTAGGCCATAGGTATCAAGATTGCACCAACCCATTGCGCCGAATATTTTGTTACGGATGTGGGAAACCAGACTCGTACAAACCTACATGCCCAAAATGTAATCGGGGTGCGGAAAACTCGAATCAGGATGTCCGCAGAAGGGGATATCCGAACAACCAGCCTCGGATGTAAATAATATCATAAGTCTCGCGAACCCCAACGACCTGAGTCCCAATCCATCTTGCCAGCCAAAATTAACTCCCATAAGACCTTTTCATGTCCGGTTAGCCGAGTACAACCAGCGTCGCGCTGAAATTTTCTCAGCGCCACCAAAAATTGTTTCTCGTTCGGCACGACGAATGAAGAATTTCTGGGCTAAAAAGAAGCGTTTACGAAAATTTACCATCTCAGCCATTGTGTACAAAATCTCTGATATTAAGCCTTATATACGAATTAACATTAAAGGTGAAAATGTGTTAGCATTATTAGATAGCGGCGCGAATAAAAGTGTGATAGGTGGTCAGTTGGCCAAAACCATTTTAGAGCAGAATTTTACTTCCCCAGCCTTTAGTGGCTACGTGAAAACAGCTGATGGCCAGCGACAACAAATAAATGGTATAATAACTGTAGCCGTAAACTATAATGGTCAAATTAAGAACATAGAATTTTTGATAGTCCCATCAATAACTGAATCAGCCATTTGCGGCATGAATTTTTGGAATGAGTTCGATATAAAAGTGAAGATTGAGACCCAATGCGGTCACATAAATAGATTAGAAACTAATTCCGAGGGAGTGGCGTCTCTGAACACCCAGCAACAAAAGCAACTAGATATTATAATAGAATCATTTCCTAACTTCGAGAGAGAGGGACTGGGATTAACTAATTTAGTGGAGCATGTCATAGATACAGGAGATGCAAAACCCATAAAGCAGAGATTTTATCCGATATCTCCAGCCGTAGAGGAAATGCTATGCCAGGAAATAGACAGAATGTTGGAACTAGGAGTGATAGAAGAAGCTCCAAGTTCGGCGTCTTCACCAGGAGTGCTAATTGTCAAACCTGGAAAGGTTCGGTTCTGCTTAGATTCGCGCAAATTAAACGAGGTAACGCTAAAGGATGCATATCCCATTCCAATTATTGAGGGATTGCTAAGTAGGCTTCCTCCCGTGCATTATATTTCCAAGATCGACTTGAAAGATGCTTTCTGGCAAATTGGTCTTGAAAAGCAATCACGGGAAAAGACTGCCTTTACCGTTCCTAACAGGCCACTGTACCAATTCAAAAGGATGCCTTTTGGATTGTGCAACGCGCCACAAACTATGTGTAGACTTATGGATAAAGTGATACCATATAACTTGAAAAGTCACATTTTCGTATATTTGGATGATTTACTAGTAGTGTCGTCTTCATTTAATGAACATTTGGTCCACTTGTCCGAAGTCTCCGCATTATTGCGAAAGGCTGGCTTGACTATTAATATTCGAAAGAGTAAATTTGGTCTAAGCCAAGTCAACTATTTAGGTTTTGTAGTGGGAAACGGATCTCTCCAGGTAGACAAAGAAAAGATTTCTGCAATTCAGAATTACCCTATTCCGAAGACTGTACGTCAACTTCGGAGATTCCTTGGCATGACCGGATGGTATAGAAGATTTATTGATGATTATGCTTCGACGACTTTTCATCTAACCGAGTTACTCTCCAAGAAAAAACAGTTTGTGTGGAATTCAGAGGCCCAGCAAGCTTTCGAGGACCTCAAAGAAAAATTGACTTCAGCACCCATATTAGTACACCCCAACTATAACAAACCTTTTATTTTACAATGTGATGCTAGTCAAGTAGGAGTAGGAGCATGTTTGATGCAGGAAGATGACAACGGTCAAGAACGACCTATAGCATACATGTCCCAGAAGCTGAACAAAGCGCAGCGGAATTATTCAGTGACAGAGCTTGAATGTCTAGCCGTTGTTCTTGCAACAAAAAGGTTTAGGATGTATATTGAAGGGATGGAATTCAAGGTGGTGACCGATCATGCTAGTTTGCGTTGGCTCATGCAACAAAAGGATCTGAGCGGGAGACTAGCGAGGTGGGCCATAAAACTGCAAGGCTTCAACTTTTCAATTGAGCACAAGAAAGGAAGTGAGAACGTAATCGCGGATGCCCTGTCACGAATGTATGAGGACGTGCCAGAATCCGAAGTTAACGTTATAGAACTTCCCGTCTTACTGGAAATTGATTTAGGCTCCGATGCCTTTAACTCGCCTGAATATGAGGAATTAAAACTTCGGTTTCAGTCCTCAAATTTGCCGGACTTCCAAGTCATCGACGGGTACATTTATCATCGTACCGAATTCGAAACTGGTAACAGCGATACTGATGACAATGCATGGAAATTGTATGTGCCTACAGAATTACGTCACAATGTGATTTCTGCTGCCCACGAGCAACCATCAGCAGCGCATGGCGGGATAGCAAAAACGGTAGAACGTATTAGACGTCGGTTCTATTGGCCCGGCATGGTCATACAGATACGCGAATATGTGCTGAACTGCGAGAGCTGTCAAACGTCGAAAACGCCATCAAAGCCACTACGACCACCAATGGGACAGCAAATTGTTTCAGATAGGCCTTTTCAAATTTTATATATGGACTTGATAGGACCATTTCCGCGTTCCAAAAAGGGTAACATTGGCTTGCTAATTGTACTGGATCATCTCACGAAGTTCGTATTTTTGAAGCCAGTCAAGAAGTTTACATCGAATTTAATAATGGAATATTTGAAAGAGAATATTTTTGATTGTTTTGGTATTCCCGAAAGTGTCGTACCGACAATGGTAGCCAGTTTAAAAGTAAAGATTTTGAGCATTTTTTGCAAAAATATGGTGTCTCCCACATCACAACAGCTGTTTATTCCCCTCAGTCTAATGCCTCTGAGCGAGTTAACAGATCCATCAACGAAGCCCTAAGAAGCTATATACGTAAAGATCAGCGAGATTGGGATGCATTTACCAGCAGTATTAATTGTGCGCTCCGAAACAGCTTGCACCAATCGTTAGGTTATACGCCGTATTTCGCAGTGTTTGGACAGCACATGATTACACACGCCGCTGATTATAAGCTTCTGCGGAATCTGAATCTACTTGGCGACAATACGGTAAAACTGGAGCGCAGCGACAATTTTCAGTTAATACGGGAAGTAATAAAGAAAAATCTGGAGAAGGCTCATCTCCGAAACGCCAACTCGTATAATCTACGTAGTCGGATTAGAAGTTTTCAAGTGGGTCAAATAGTCACACGTCGAAACTTTGCACAGAGCAATCTAATCAAAAACTTTAATGCTAAGCTAGCACCTACTGGAGTAAAAGCGAAGGTTAGAGCCGTGAAGGGAAATTGCTATTACCTTTTGGAAGACCTAGATGGCAAAGTCGTAGGAACATATCATGCAAAAGATTTGTGGTAGATTAGTCACTGTTATGATATCATTTTTTTTTTACTCTCCCTGGTATGGTAATTTTTATACTCAAAGATTATGATTTTAGTGCCTTCATACCGTTTTCTCTCTTTGGATCCATATCAGCAGGAGCAAACGATCTGTGTTGTGAGGTTCGACGGATGTCCGCCAGAGATAAGCATTCTATTTCCGGTAGCCATAGGAAATGCTTCTCGTATATCAGTAAGAGGTATAGCAAACCTGTAGCTTGTTAACAGGGCAAGCCCTGGTAGATGATTTAACAGCATATGAGCAGTTTCGAAGTTCAAGTTAATGTTACATTAATGAGTTCCAACACAAATTCCAATAACAGAAGTGAGAACAGATGGTAACAGGTATCATAACGGCCGGGCTTACACGGTGGACGTATTGTAGGAAAATGTTGCTGAAATTGTGTGAGAGATTGCTTGTTAAAATAACCGCGGGAAGTATGGGAGAAATATAAATTATATAGGTTTGAAGAGACTAAAAATATAAAAACTACACAAAGGAAAATAGTTCGAAAACAGCCAATTAACGGGGAAAAATAGCTCGTAAACATTTTTTTGAATAGAAAATAGTTCGCAAACAATTTTTTTGGAGAGCAAATGGCTTAATTGCAGCAGTTACAGAACTTAGAAACGGATAGCAAAAAGTTGGACAAGACAGTTGCTGAAGGAGTTGAATCACGATCGGTTGTTCGCGGAAAAAAAGTAAAGAAAATTTATACATTGTTTGAAATCCCGCCCGTGTGTAATTTTTAAAAGTTAATAAAAATAAAAATTTACAAAGTGGAAAAAAAAAAAAACTAAATACAATTTTTAAGTTAATAAAATCGAGAAAAAAAAAAACAAGAATTTTTATATGAACACGTGAACAAGTGGGAAAAGTTATGCAAAAAAAAAAGAGAAAAATTAAATTTGCTGAAAAAAATTTTATTATTTGAAGAAATGAAAAATATTTAATTTCAAAAAAAAAAAAAAAAAACATCATCACGTGAACAAGGAACCGAAAATTTGTATAAAATATATATATATATATATATATATATATATATTTGTTGGAAAAAAAAAAGATTTGTAATTGCGGAAATACGTGTAAAAAAAAAAAGGAAAAAAAAATTAAATATAATAAAACCAAGGGATCCGTTGAAATCCCTTCTGTGCTAAACTAATAAACCAAATTTTTCTAAGTTAATAAATAAATTAAGAATTGGCAGTGAGCCTTGAGAAAAAAAAAAAAAAAAAAATTTTTTTTGTAAAATTTATCAAAAGTAAAGAAAGAAACAAAAACTTCATGAATTCGTGAATAGAAAATTTTTATTTTTAAAGAAAATAAGTGAAACTTTGAAAACTTACAAAACAACAAAAAAAAAAAAAAAAAAAAAAAGGAAAATTTTAGGTGAAATGTGTTTATAGTTTATCAAAATCGAAAAGAAAAAAAAAATTTTTAAATAAATGATCAAGTGAACCGAAATTTATACATACCAAAATTTTTTTTGAAAAAAAAGAGAAAAACAAAAACCAAAATTTTAATTGGTGGAAGAGGGAAAAAGTAATTAAAATTGAACGGAAATTGTATTATGTGGAAGTTTGACTGCGTACAAAAAAAAAAAAAGGACAAAGTGAAGAAGAAATGAAAAATTTTAAATTGCGGAAAACGTCCACACGGAAACAAAGAATCGAAAAGTTATAAAAAGGTAGATGTGAAGTTCGGACGCAGAAGAAAATAAGGACGAAAACTATTGAAAAATCGAAAAAAGAGATTTTTTTTGAACGGAAAAAAAAAAAAGAAAAAAACTTTAAATTTGAAAAAAAAAAAAGTAAAACTTTATCAGAAGATGAAAAAGAAAATATTTTTGAACTTTGAAAAATCGTAGGAAAAAAAACATAAATGAACAAAATTTTTAGTAAAGTAGAAATTTGCCGAAGTTTTGAGTAGCGCAAGGAACAGTTTACCTATCTATTTGCATGCTTACTATAATAACAAACAAACAAAAAAATTTAATCAGATCAAGAGGAAGGAATTTTTTTTTCAAGGAGAAGAATTACACGTCGGAGTCCCCAACGTCGGCAGGAGTTTCCAGGATAAGGAGGCACAGCGGCTAAATATTTTTTTTTAGTTTGTAGGACTTACTAAACAAAAAAAAAAAAAAAAGAGTAAAAGAAAAATTAAAATTTAAGTAGGTCCTTAGGCTTTTTTAACATACACAAAAAAAAAATATTTTAATGTAAAAAGTTGAATGTGGGCGAGCGAGCGAGTCCAAAAAGCCCCAGAAAGTATACCACTGGAGAAAATGAGTATGGTTAGGAAAAGGTGCTAAATAACAGAAAAAAAAAAAGTGTTTGTGTTTCTCCCCCCCTCAAAATTTTATAGCAACCAACGTCAACACTCCATCAACTGGCCAGCGGAAGGAGGATGATTCGGTAAGTGCCTCTTCTTTTAACACATGTACGTTTCACAGACTGGTTAAATTATTGATAAACTAGGAAAAAGTTTTATAAATTTATTCGTATAAACGGCCCTACTTATTAATTGGGTAAAAGCGGAGAAATTAACTAATCCATTCAGTTGGTTTAATTGCTTTCTCTGATAAACCGTCCGTATAATATATATACTTTGGCATTTTATTTTTGCGATGAAAGTTCGACACATTGTTTTTCTTTCCATTAAAGTGATCACCTTAATGAAAAGAAAAAGTGAGTTATCTTCGTAAAAATTAACCGGTCTGTATATATATATTCATTCACCAATTCATGTTTTTTTATTTGCACCACTTGAGGGGTTAACATCGTCACCAAAATTCCAGAAGAAATTTGACGATAAAAATATAGTACAAAAAAAAAAATGTATTAGTAACAAAGATTTTATTATTAAATTTCGCAGTAGGTTGTGAATTTATTTTGTTCATTTCTTTTGTGTTGCTCTGTTAGTTGGGCCATGTAACATCGCTTAAACAGATTATGTTGCAAGAAGGCTATGTTATAGCGTTCACATAAGTTCGATTTTCTGCTGAAGATTTTTTTTTGCTTCCCTTCTCTTAATATTGAAAGAGAATTTCATTTGCATAAATACGTTTGCTAACTTCCCATACTCAGCTGCTCATTAATTTCAAATTTCTTTCGTTGTTGGTTCTCCATGTACCAACTCAATTAATTCTAAGCGTTGTGTGCATATGAGAGCGCAACTCTAAGATTTAACATACTGCGTATTAAGTGCAGGCGGTGCTTCTCGCTCACTCGCAAACTGTGAGCGATGTATAAATATGTTTGAAACTATGTTACATATGTAAATACAGAGATCTCAGGTTATACGAATTATGTTGTATGTGAGAGAGATAGTATTGAGAAATAACTTTGTTTTTTTTTTTTGAATTAATAGAAGAGTACTAAGTGAATTATATACTGAGCGACTCTTGTTTAAATTGTATGTAGTGATGAAATCTCAAATTAACATGTTTGATTAGTGATAAGATATGAGAAGAATTTTGGAGAATGTGAATAAATCATAGAAACCAGAGAAATGTTTTCTTCTTCTCAAGAGAATTAAGTTAAATATATGCTTTTGTAATCCGTGAATTTATTTTTTTTGTTGCTATTGAGAGACTTCGAAATGAAAAATGTAATATAGAGAATTTGATTTCGAACAACCTGTTGAAATGTAAGCTAACATAAATGATATAAGGAACAGTTTAGGTCGGTTAACATACATTTACATAAATACATATAGCACAAAGGAATAGATATAGAAAACAAAAACGAAATGTATGATTGAAGAAACTTTAATTAAAATTTAAGGATTGGAAAAATGAGAAAAATGAAGGTGTAACTTCTATTTGATATTTGTGGTAGGGGCAATGGTGAGTATGTGTGGGCTAAAAGAAAAACGTTTACCAATCTGTTAGCAGGTTGGGTGGGTGTAGATGGAAGGGCAACGTCAGCTTAGCCTTCCACCTCTGCCGGAAGAACCCCAAACGATGCAACTTGTGGCAGGTAGCGGTATGTATTAGTTAACGTATTACTTATTTATTTCTGTAGTAAATTTGACACGTTCCTTTGGGAATTTGTTTGATTGAGATGAGCCTAACCCTTCGACGGCCTTTAAATAAAAATTTTTTTTTGTAAATCTCTGTTTGATTTTTTTATGAGCAACCGAGGTAAAAGTCAGTGTAGGAGCAAGATCCCCCCCCATATACGCCGTAGACTAGCCGGCTGTAGCAAACAGAGTACCCGCTCCTTAAACCCTATACCCACTCGGAGAGCTATCGCAAAGCAGAACTGAAGTTCCCTAATACAGTGCAAGGTAAGCTAAACATTCGTATATGTGAAGAAGTTTGTGGCAGAAAAGACAAACGTTAATGAGGCCAGCTTCTTTGCATAGATGGTGCACTATGAGGGAGCCAATGGAGGCATGAGGCGATTAGTTCATTACAAAGCTTCAAAATTCATCAAGTTTCATCAAATAGTTACGTTTACTTCATATATTTTTGAAATACGTGATTCGTAGTCGTAGCTTTTACACGCAGACCACAAAAAACGTGAAGCTTTGCATCCTCACACAAAGTACCTACCTATTTTTATACCTTTCATGAAAATGAAATGGTATATTAATTTCGTCACGAAACCCAAAATTGTAAGTCCTTAAAGGAAAATAGATAGACCCACCATTAAGTATACCGAAATAATTAGAATGAAGAGCTGAGTTGATTTAGCCATGTCCATTTTTCTGTCTGTCCGTCTGTCCGTCTGTTCGTCTTGCTGTTTGTATGCAAACTAGTCCCTCAATTTTTGAGATATCTTGATAAAATTTGGTGAACAGGTGTATTTGGGTGTCCGATTAGACATTTGTCGGAACCGGCCGGATCGGACCACTATAGCATATATCCTCCACACAACCGATTTTTCAGAAAAAGAGGATTTTTTAATATCTTACTCAATTTAACAGATTGAAGCTTCAAACTTCACCATATACTTTCGTATATTGCACATATTGTTGCCTGAAAAAATTGATGAGATCGGTCGTATATATAGTATATAACCCCCACAACCGATTGTTCAGATAAGAAACTTTTTGTAATTACTGCCCTATTTTAAGAGCTAGAGGCTTCAAATTTCAACGAATGCTTACGCATATAGCATACATTGTTGTCTGAAAAATCATACAGATCGATGGTATATATAGTATATATATATAGTATATATATATATTTTCGCAATTTTACCCCATTTTAACAGCTAGAAGTTTCAAATTTCACCGAACGCTTACGTATATGGCATATATTGTTGTCTGAAAAAATCATAGAGAGCGGTTGTATATATAGTATAATCTCATACAATCGATTGTTCAGATAAGAAACTTTTCGCAATTTCTACCCTATTTTAACAGCTATAAGCTTCAAATTTCACCGATTGCTTACGTATATAGTATATATTGTTGTGTCAAAAAATCATAGAGATCGGTCATATATATAATATATATATGATGGTATATATAGTATATATATAGTATATATATATTTTTTTTTGCGATTTCGGCCCCATTTTAACAGCTAGAAGCTTCAAATTTCACCAAAGGCTTACGTGTATAGCATATATTGATGTCTGGAAAAATCATTGAGATCGGGTGTATACATAGTATATATCTCATACAACCGATTGTTCAGATAAGAAACTTTGCGCAATTTCTGCCCCGTTTTAACAGCTAGAAGCTTCAAATTTCACCAAATGCTTACGTATATAGCATATATTGTTGTCTGAAAAAATCATAGAGATCGGTGGTATATATATTATATACTTCATACAAACTGTCATTTTTGCCCATTTTTTACGGATAGAAGCTTCAAAATTCATCAAGTTTCATCAAATAGTTAAGTTTACTTCATATATTTTTGAAATACGTGATTCGTAGTCGTAGTTTTTACATGCAGACCACAAAAAACGTGAAGCTTTGCATCCTCACACAGATTACCTACCTATTTTTATACTCAGTTGAGCAGAGCTCACAGAGTATATTAAGTTTGATTGGAAAACGGTTGGTTGTACATATATAAAGGAATCGAGATAGATATAGACTTCCATATATCAAAATAATCAGGATCGAAAAAAAATTTGATTGAGCCATGTCCGTCCGTCCGTCCGTCCGTCCGTCCGTCCGTCCGTTAACACGATAACTTGAGTAAATTTTGAGGTATCTTGATGAAAGTTGGTACGTAGGTTCCTGAGCACTCATCTCAGATCGCTATTTAAAATGAACGATATCGGACTATAACCACGCCCACTTTTTCGATATCGAAAATTTCGAAAAACCGAAAAAGTGCGATAACTCATTACAAAAGACAGATAAAGCGACGAAACTTGGTAGATGGGTTGACGTTATGACGCAGAATAGAAAATTAGTAAGATTTTGGACAATGGGCGTGGCCCCGCCCACTTTTACAAGAAGGTAATTTAAAAGTTTTGCAAGCTGTAATTTGGCAGTCGTTGAAGATATCATGATGAAATTTGGCAGGAACGTTACTACTATTACTCTATATGTGCTAAATAAAAATTAGCAAAATTGGATTAAGAACACGCCCACTTTTTAAAAAAAAATTTTTTTAAATTCAAATTTTAACAAAAAATTTAATATCTTTACTGTATATAAGTAAATTAAGTCAAAATTCAACTCCAGTAATGATATGATGCAACAAAATACAAAAATAAAAGAAAATTTCAAAATGGGCGTGGCTCCGCCCATTTTCATTTAGTTTGTCTAGAATACTTTTATTGCCATAAGTCGAACAAAAATTTACCAATCCTTCTCAAATTTGGTAGGAGCATAGACTCTATGACGGTAACTGTTCTCTGTGAAAATGGGCGAAATCGGTGGAAGCCACGCCCAGTTTTTATACACAGTCCACCGTCTGTCCTTCCGCTCGGCCATTAACACAATAACTTGAGCAAAATCCGATATATCTTTACTAAACTTAGCCCACGTACTTACCTGAGCTCACTTTTTCTTGGTATAAAAAATGGGCGAAATCTGACCATAACCACGCCCACTTTATCGATATCGAAAATTACGAAAAATGAAAAAAATGCCATAATTCTATACCAAATACGAAAAAAGGGATGAAACATGGTAACTGGATTGGTTTGTTGACGCAAAATATAACTTTGGAAAAATCTTTGTAAAATGGGTGTGACACCTACCATATTAAGTAGAAGAAAATGAAAAAGTTCTACAAGGCGAAATCAACAGCCCTTGGAATCTTGGCAGGAATACTGTTAGTGGTATTGCATATATAAATAAATTAGCAGTACCCGACAGATGATTTTCTGGATCACCTGGTCCACATTTTGGTGGATATCACGAGAACGCCTTCACATATACATCTAAGGGCCAATCGCTTTTAAAACCCTCATTAATACCTTTAATTTGATATCCATATCGTACAAAAACATACCAGAGTCACCCCTGTCCCACCCTAATGGCGATATCTCGAAAAGGCGTCCACCTATATAACTAATGCCCCCTCTCTCTTAAAATGCTAGTAACACCTTTCGTTTGATACCCATATCGTACAAACATTCTAGAGTAACCCCTCGCCCACCCTAATGGCGATATCTCGAAAAGGCGTCCACCTATAGACCTAGTGTCCACTCCCTCTTAAAATGCTCAGTAACACCTTTCGTTTGATACCCATATCGTACAAACATTCTAGAGTCACCCCTGGCCCACCCTAATGGCAATATCTCGAAAAGGCGTCCACCTATAGACCTAATGCCCACTCCCTCTTAAAATGCTCAGTAACAGCTTTCGTTTGATACCCATATCGTACAAACATTCTAGAGTCACACCTGGCCCACCCTAATGGCGATATTTCGAAAAGGCGTCCACCTATAGAACTAAGGATTACTACCTTTTAAAATACTCATTACCACCTTTCATTTGATACCCATATCGTACAAACACATTCTAGAGTCACCCTGGCCCACCCTAATGGCGATATCTCGAAAAGGCGTCCACCTATAGACCTAATGTCCACTCCCTCTTAAAATGCTCAGTAACACCTTTCGTTTGATACCCATATCGTACAAACATTCTAGAGTCACCCCTGGCCCACCCTAATGGCGATATCTCGAAAAGGCGTCCACCTATAGACCTAATGTACACTCCCTCTTAAAATGCTCAGTAACACCTTTCGTTTGATACCCATATCGTACAAACATTCTAGAGTCACCCCTGTCCCACCCTAATGGCGATATCTCGAAAAGGCGTCCACCTATAGACCTAATGCCCACTCCCTCTTAAAATGCTCAGTAACACCTTTCGTTTGATACCCATATCGTACAAACATTCTAGAGTCACACCTGGCCCACCCTAATGGCGATATCTCGAAAAGGCGTCCACCTATAGAACTAAGGATTACTCCCTTTTAAAATACTCATTACCACCCTTCATTTGATACCCATATCGTACAAACACATTCTAGAGTCACCCTGGCCCACCCTAATGGCGATATCTCGAAAAGGCGTCCACCTATAGACCTAATGCCCACTCCCTCTTAAAATGCTCAGTAACACCTTTCGTTTGATACCCATACCGTACAAACATTCTAGAGTTACCCTTGGTCCAGCTTTATGGCGACATCTCGAAAAGGCGTCCACCTATAGAACTAAGGATTACTCCCTTTTAAAATACTCATTACCACCTTTCATTTGATACCCATATCGTACAAACACATTCTAGAGTCACCCTGGCCCACCCTAATGGCGATATCTCGAAAAGGCGTCTATATCAACATTCAAGTTGATATTTAAAAAATCTTTTATTTTGATTTTGTTTTTAAAAATTTATATTTTGTTTATTTTTGAGTTTAGATATTTTCTAACTAACTAGAATTTTCTTTTTTTGAAGTTATTCAAAATTTTAAGTTAACACGAAAACTCAATTAAAATTATTTTAAAAATTAAAGTAAAGAGTACAAAGTAGTTAACACTATATTTACTCCCCCTCCAAGAAAATTTGAAACAAACAAATTATTAATTAATATTAAAAGTAACCTTTTTTCGTTTTTTGTTGTTTAATGTATTTGTATTTAAATTAGTGTTAATAAGTATGTTTGCTGGTTTAAGTAAATCAATTGAAATATTTTTAATAGTATTTTTGTATTGAATTGTAAATGTTTTATTTTTCTTAGAGATCACTTTAAAAGGTCCTTCATAAGGTGATTCTAAATTAGATTTACGAAGAACTTTAACAAAAACATACTCACAATTTTCTAATTGTTTAGGAACGAAAAAATTTTCTTTGTTATGATGAAACACTTTAGAACGAACAAGCGAAAAATATTCCCTTATTTTATGAAGAGCGTCATTAGAAAAATCATGTTCTTTATTACTATTTGAAATAATTAATTCACCGGGTATTCTAAGTGTTTGGCCATAAACAAGTTCAGCAGATGAACATTTTAAATCTTCTTTAATAGAAGTTCGTAAACCAAGTAGAATGAATGGTAAAATGTCAGACCAATGAACCGAGTCGTTTGATGCTATAATTGCTGCTTTTAAAGTTCGATGAAATCTCTCTATCATGCCATTTGCTTGGGGATGGTAAGGAGATGTATGAATTTTATGAGAACCTAAAAGTTTAGTTAATTCCGTAAAAAATTTTGAGGTGAATTGTGAACCTTGATCTACTGTAATATTCAATGGTATACCAAATCGTGGTATATAATTTTGAATAAAAGTTTTTACTATAGTATTTGTTGAAATATCTTTAAGTGGATAAGCTTCAGGCCAACGTGAAAATCTGTCAATAATTGTTAAAATATAACAATTTCCATTTGAAACTGGAAGAGGTCCAACAGTATCCATATGAATATGTTCAAAACGGCCTGATGGTATTTGAATTTTTTGGATAGGAGATTTAGTATGTCTTGAAATTTTGGATTTTTGACAATTGATGCAAGATGAAGTCCAATCGTTAATCTCTTTACGCATGTTAGGCCAATAATATTTATTTTGAATTAATTTTCTAGTTGTTCTTATACTTGGATGAGATAATGAGTGAATTTTGTCAAATATAATTCTTCTCATAGAATGTGGAACATAAGGTCGAAAAGGTTGTAGAGAAACATCACACCATATGTTTAAATTAATAATTGGAATATGAATTTCTTTTAAATTATTTTTAGAATTTGGATCAGAAATGGTTTTTTGTAAAAATGTATCAGTTTGCTGTTCTTTATATAAAGTTTCTAAATTTATATCTTGAGTTGAAATTGCATTTATTTCTGGAATACGGGAAAGTGTGTCGGCAACTATGTTGTCTTTTCCACGTATATATTGAATATCATTTGTAAATTGAGCAATGTATTCAAGATGACGTAGTTGACGAGGAGATCTATCTACTTTAGAATTTAGAACATGAATTAAAGGTTTATGATCAGTATAAATAGTAAAAGTTCTACCTTCAAGAAAATGTTTAAAATGTTTAATTGAATTATAAATTGCCAAAAGTTCACGATCAAATGTTGAATATTTAGTTTCTGTTGTAGTTAATTTTCTTGAAAAATAAGCTAAGGGTTCTAGTATATTATTGCTAGTTTGTTGAAGAACTGCTCCAATAGCAACATTTGATGCATCTACTGCTAATGATAAAGTACCATTTTTGTCGAAATGTGTAAGTAAAGTATTTTTAGCAAAAAGTTTTTTAACATTTTCGAAAGCTGTTGTGGTTTCATTTGTCCAATTTAATTGTTTGAGTTTGTTTTTAATTGCATGTGTTAACATTTCATGCAGAGGACTAAGTTCTGTTGCTAACATTTTAATATATCTGTGATAGTAATTTATCATACCTAAAAATTTTTGTAATTTATTTATAGAAATTGGTTTTTCAAAATTTGTTATGATTTCAATTCTATCTAAAGATGGTTTAATACCTTCGCCTGAAATTTCGTAACTTAAAAAATTTAATTTATTTACACCGAGAGTACATTTTGAAGGTTTGATATTTAAATTATATTCTTCAAGTCTTTTGAAAACTGATTTTAAATGATTTATATGTTGATCTTCATTTTAAAAACTTTTGTTTTGGTTTGTAATATAAAATTTATTTTTGTTTTATTTTTGAGTTTAAATATTTTCCAACTAACTAGAATTTTCTTTTTTTGAAGTTATTCAAAATTTTAACTTAACACGAAAACTCAATTAAAATTATTTTAAAAATTAAAGTAAAGAGTACAAAGTAGTTAACACTATAGCGTCCACCTATAGACCTAATGCCCACTCCCTCTTAAAATGCTCAGTAACACCTTTCGTTTGATACCCATATCGTACAAACATTCTAGAGTCACCCTTGGTCCACCTTTATGGCGATATCTCGAAAAGGCGTCCACCTATAGAACTAAGGATTACTCCCTTTTAAAATACTCCTTACCACCTTTCATTTGATACCCATATCTTACAAACACATTCTAGAGTCACCCCTGGCCCACCCTAATGGCGATATCTCGAAAAGGCGTCCACCTATAGACCTAATGCCCACTCCCTCTTAAAATGCTCAGTAACACCTTTCGTTTGATACCCATATCGTACAAACATTCTAGAGTCACCCCTGGCCCACCCTAATGGCGATATCTCGAAAGGGCGTCCACCTATAGACCTAATGCCCACTCCCTCTTAAAATGCTCAGTAACACCTTTCGTTTGATGCACATATCGTATAAACACATTCTAGAGTCACCCCTGGCCCACCCTAATGACGATATCTCGAAAAGGCGTCCACCTATAGACCTCATGCCCACTCCCTCTTAAAATGCTCAGTAACACCTTTCGTTTGATACCCATACCGTACAAACATTCTAGAGTCACCCCTGGCCCACCCTAATGGCGATATCTCGAAAAGGCGTCCACCTATAGACCTAATGCGCACTCCCTCTTAAAATGCTCAGTAACACCTTTCATTTGATTCCCATATCGTACAAACACATTCTAGAGACACCCCTGGTCCACCTTTATGGCGATATCTCGAAACGGCGTCCACCTATGGAACTAAGGATCACTCCTTTTCAAAATACTCATTAACAGCTTTCATTTGATACCCATATCGTACAAACACATTATAGAATCACCCCTGGTCCACCTTAATGGGGACATCTCGAAAAGGCGTCCACCGATAGACCTAAGGCCCACTCCCTCTTAAAATGCTCAGTAACACCTTTCATTTGATACCCATATCGTACAAACAAATTCTAGAGTCAGCCCTGGTCTACCTTTATGGCGATATCCCTAAATGGCGTTCATCCATAGAACTATGGCCTATTCTCTCTTAAAATACTCTTTAATACCTTTCATTTGATACACATGTTATACAACCACATTCCAGGGTTACTCCAGATTGATTTTCCTTATTTTGTCTCCATAGCTCTCAACTGAGTATGTTATGTTCGGTTACACCCGAACTTAGCCTTCCTTACTTGTTTATTTTATATTTATCTTAAAAATCGTTTATATATGTTCAAATTTCACCAAATGCTTACGTGTATAGCATATATTGATGTCTGAAAAAATCATCTAGATCGGGTGTATACATAGAATATATCTCATACAACCGATTGTTCAGATAAGAAACTTTGCGCAATTTCTGCCCCGTTTTAACAGCTAGAAGCTTCAAATTTCACCAAATGCTTACGTATATAGCATATATTGTTGTCAAACTGTCATTTTTGCCCCTTTTTTACGGAAAGAAGCTTCAAAATTCATCAAGTTTCATCAAATAGTTACGTTTACTTCATATATTTTTGAAATACGTGATTCGTAGTCGTAGTTTTTACATGCAGACCAAAAAAACGTGAAGCTTTGCATCCTCACACAAAGGACCTACCGATTTTTTATTTTATATTTATCTTAAAAATCGTTTAGATATGTTCAAATTTCACCAAATGTTTACGTGTATAGCATAAATTGTTGTTTAAAAAAATCATAGAGACCGGTGGTATATATAATGTCATACAACCGATTATTCAGATAAGAAACTTTGCGGAATTTCTGCCCCGTTTTAACAGCTAGAAGCTTCAAATTTCACCAAATGCTTACGTATATATCATATATTGTTGTCTGAAAAAAGCATAGAGATCGGTGGTATATATATTATATACTTCATACAAACTGTCATTTTTGCCCCTTTTTTACGGATAGAAGCTTCAAAATTCATCAAGTTTCATCAAATAGTTACGTTTACTTCATATATTTTTGAAATACGTGATTCGTAGTCGTAGTTTTTACATGCGGACCACAAAAAACGTGAAGCTTTGCATCCTCACACAAAGGATCTACCGATTTTTTATTTTATATTTATCTTAAAAATCGTTTAGATATGTTCAAATTTCACCAAATGTTTACGTGTATAGCATATATTGTTGTCTGAAAAAATCCTAGAGACCGGTGGTATATATAATCTCATACAACCGATTGTTCAGATAAGATTGTTCAGAACAGAACATTTTAACAGCTAGAAACTTCAAATTTCATCAAATGCTTACGTGTATAGTATATATTGTTGTCTGAAAAAATCATTGAGATCTGTGGTATATATAGTATATATCTCATACAACCGATTGTTCGGATAAGAAACTTTGCGCAATTTCTTCCCCATTTTAACAGCTAGAAGCTTCAAATTTCACCATATGCTTACGTGTATAGTATATATTGTTGTCTGAAAAAATCATTGAGATCGGTGGTATATATAGTATATATCTCATACAACCGATTGTTCAGATAAGAAACTTTGCGCAATTTCTGCCCCGTTTTAACAGCTAAAAGCTTCAAATTTCGCCAAATGCTTACGTATATAGCATATATTGTTGTCTGAAAAAATCATAGAGATCGGTGGTACATATATTATATACCCCATATAAACTGTATTTTTTTGCCCCTTTTTTACGGCTAGAAACTTCAAAAGTCAAAACATTTCATCAAATAGTTACGTTTACGTCATATATTGTTGAAATACGTGATTCGTAGTCATAGTTTTTACACGCAGACCACAAAAAACCTGAAACTTTGCATCCTCACACAAAGTACCTACCTATTTTTATACTCAGTTGAGCAGAGCTCACAGAGTATATTAAGTTTGATTGGATAACGGTTGGTTGTACATATATAAAGGAATCGAGATAGATATAGACTTCCATATATCAAAATAATCAGGATCGAAAAAAAATTTGATTGAGCCATGTCCGTCCGTCCGTCCGTCCGTCCGTCCGTCCGTCCGTCCGCCCGTTAACACGATAACTTGAGTAAATTTTGAGGTATCTTGATGAAAGTTGGTACGTAGGTTCCTGAGCACTCATCTCAGATCGCTATTTAAAATGAACGATATCGGACTATAACCACGCCCACTTTTTCGATATCGAAAATTTCGAAAAACCGAAAAAGTGCGATAACTCATTACAAAAGACAGATAAAGGGACGAAACTTGGTAGATGGGTTGACGTTATGACGCAGAATAGAAAATTAGTAAGATTTTGGACAATGGGCGTGGCCCCGCCCACTTTTACAAGAAGGTAATTTAAAAGTTTTGCAAGCTGTAATTTGGCAGTCGTTGAAGATATCATGATGAAATTTGGCAGGAACGTTACTACTATTACTCTATATGTGCTAAATAAAAATTAGCAAAATTGGATTAAGAACACGCCCACTTTTTAAAAAAAAATTTTTTTTAATTCAAATTTTAACAAAAAATTTAATATCTTTACTGTATATAAGTAAATTAAGTCAAAATTCAACTCCAGTAATGATATGATGCAACAAAATACAAAAATAAAAGAAAATTTCAAAATGGGCGTGGCTCCGCCCATTTTCATTTAGTTTGTCTAGAATACTTTTATTGCCATAAGTCGAACAAAAATTTACCAATCCTTCTCAAATTTGGTAGGAGCATAGACTCTATGACGGTAACTGTTCTCTGTGAAAATGGGCGAAATCGGTGGAAGCCACGCCCAGTTTTTATACACAGTCCACCGTCTGTCCTTCCGCTCGGCCATTAACACAATAACTTGAGCAAAATCCGATATATCTTTACTAAACTTAGCCCACGTACTTACCTGAGCTCACTTTTTCTTGGTATAAAAAATGGGCGAAATCTGACCATAACCACGCCCACTTTATCGATATCGAAAATTACGAAAAATGAAAAAAATGCCATAATTCTATACCAAATACGAAAAAAGGGATGAAACATGGTAACTGGATTGGTTTGTTGACGCAAAATATAACTTTGGAAAAATCTTTGTAAAATGGGTGTGACACCTACCATATTAAGTAGAAGAAAATGAAAAAGTTCTACAAGGCGAAATCAACAGCCCTTGGAATCTTGGCAGGAATACTGTTAGTGGTATTGCATATATAAATAAATTAGCAGTACCCGACAGATGATTTTCTGGATCACCTGGTCCACATTTTGGTGGATATCACGAGAACGCCTTCACATATACATCTAAGGGCCACTCGCTTTTAAAACCCTTATTAATACCTTTAATTTGATATCCATATCGTACAAAAACATACCAGAGTCACCCCTGTCCCACCCTAATGGCGATATCTCGAAAAGGCGTCCACCTATAGAACTAATGCCCCCTCTCTCTTAAAATGCTAGTAACACCTTTCGTTTGATACCCATATCGTACAAACATTCTAGAGTAACCCCTGGCCCACCCTAATGGCGATATCTCGAAAAGGCGTCCACCTATAGACCTAGTGTCCACTCCCTCTTAAAATGCTCAGTAACACCTTTCGTTTGATACCCATATCGAACAAACATTCTAGAGTCACCCCTGGCCCACCCTAATGGCAATATCTCGAAAAGGCGTCCACCTATAGACCTAATGCCCACTCCCTCTTAAAATGCTCAGTAACAGCTTTCGTTTGATACCCATATCGTACAAACATTCTAGAGTCACACCTGGCCCACCCTAATGGCGATATTTCGAAAAGGCGTCCACCTATAGAACTAAGGATTACTACCTTTTAAAATACTCATTACCACCTTTCATTTGATACCCATATCGTACAAACACATTCTAGAGTCACCCTGGCCCACCCTAATGGCGATATCTCGAAAAGGCGTCCACCTATAGACCTAATGTCCACTCCCTCTTAAAATGCTCAGTAACACCTTTCGTTTGATACCCATATCGTACAAACATTCTAGAGTCACCCCTGGCCCACCCTAATGGCGATATCTCGAAAAGGCGTCCACCTATAGACCTAATGTACACTCCCTCTTAAAATGCTCAGTAACACCTTTCGTTTGATACCCATATCGTACAAACATTCTAGAGTCACCCCTGTCCCACCCTAATGGCGATATCTCGAAAAGGCGTCCACCTATAGACCTAATGCCCACTCCCTCTTAAAATGCTCAGTAACACCTTTCGTTTGATACCCATATCGTACAAACATTCTAGAGTCACACCTGGCCCACCCTAATGGCGATATCTCGAAAAGGCGTCCACCTATAGAACTAAGGATTACTCCCTTTTAAAATACTCATTACCACCTTTCATTTGATACCCATATCGTACAAACACATTCTAGAGTCACCCTGGCCCACCCTAATGGCGATATCTCGAAAAGGCGTCCACCTATAGACCTAATGCCCACTCCCTCTTAAAATGCTCAGTAACACCTTTCGTTTGATACCCATACCGTACAAACATTCTAGAGTCACCCTTGGTCCAGCTTTATGGCGACATCTCGAAAAGGCGTCCACCTATAGAACTAAGGATTACTCCCTTTTAAAATACTCATTACCACCTTTCATTTGATACCCATATCGTACAAACACATTCTAGAGTCACCCTGGCCCACCCTAATGGCGATATCTCGAAAAGGCGTCCACCTATAGACCTAATGCCCACTCCCTCTTAAAATGCTCAGTAACACCTTTCGTTTGATACCCATATCGTACAAACATTCTAGAGTCACCCTTGGTCCACCTTTATGGCGATATCTCGAAAAGGCGTCCACCTATAGAACTAAGGATTACTCCCTTTTAAAATACTCCTTACCACCTTTCATTTGATACCCATATCGTACAAACACATTCTAGAGTCACCCCTGGCCCACCCTAATGGCGATATCTCGAAAAGGCGTCCACCTATAGACCTAATGCCCACTCCCTCTTAAAATGCTCAGTAACACCTTTCGTTTGATACCCATATCGTACAAACATTCTAGAGTCACCCCTGGCCCACCCTAATGGCGATATCTCGAAAGGGCGTCCACCTATAGACCTAATGCCCACTCCCTCTTAAAATGCTCAGTAACACCTTTCGTTTGATGCACATATCGTACAAACACATTCTAGAGTCACCCCTGGCCCACCCTAATGACGATATCTCGAAAAGGCGTCCACCTATAGACCTCATGCCCACTCCCTCTTAAAATGCTCAGTAACACCTTTCGTTTGATACCCATACCGTACAAACATTCTAGAGTCACCCCTGGCCCACCCTAATGGCGATATCTCGAAAAGGCGTCCACCTATAGACCTAATGCCCACTCCCTCTTAAAATGCTCAGTAACACCTTTCATTTGATTCCCATATCGTACAAACACATTTTAGAGACACCCCTGGTCCACCTTTATGGCGATATCTCGAAACGGCGTCCACCTATGGAACTAAGGATCACTCCTTTTCAAAATACTCATTAACAGCTTTCATTTGATACCCATATCGTACAAACACATTATAGAATCACCCCTGGTCCACCTTAATGGGGACATCTCGAAAAGGCGTCCACCGATACTTTCATTTGATACCCATATCGTACAAACAAATTCTAGAGTCAGCCCTGGTCTACCTTTATGGCGATATCCCTAAATGGCGTTTATCCATAGAACTATGGCCTATTCTCTCTTAAAATACTCTTTAATACCTTTCATTTGATACACATGTTATACAACCACATTCCAGGGTTACCCCAGATTGATTTTCCTTATTTTGTCTCCATAGCTCTCAACTGAGTATGTTATGTTCGGTTACACCCGAACTTAGCCTTCCTTACTTGTTTATTTTATATTTATCTTAAAAATCGTTTAGGTATGTAGATCTGTTCACTAGATATTTCTTATCTTATACATCTGATTATTAGGAGATTACGAAAGGGATAAGATTATTGTTCAGCCCCATTCATGAAAGGTATGAAGTCTTCGGCATAGCCGAAAACAGTCCCGTCCTTACTTGTTACAATTTGCGTTCGTGCCCGAAAAAACCGATGTATTTAATTTCTTCTTTGCAGTTCTCTTAGCGACCATAATTTTCTTTTTACTTTCATACGACTTGAATTTGATACAGATATTTTTAACATTACTTCCTGGTGAAGGTCCCCTTACGTTTATATGTTTTGTCTTTAATTCCTCAATTTCATCATCAGGAACCACCACATTCAATACATCACTGAAAAGTTTTTTGACACATTCTTTAGTATTCCCTTCGTTAGTTATCGGCACTCCCACTATCTCAATTGACTTTTCTAATTTTTTTTGTTCGTTCCAATTCAACTTATTTTCCAACTTCTTCACTTTACTTTTTAGTTCATTGTTTTCTTCCTTTAGTTGTTTTATTGTTGCGAGGAAGTCAATATTTATTTGCTTCAAGCTAATTATCTCATTGTATAAGAGTTGAAGAGTTACTCCGTCATCATTTACATTGTTTGCATCAGCACCTTTTGTTGTTTTCTTCACTTGCTCAACTTCACCCACTGCTTTGCTTTGCCTTCCACTGCTAGCGCTTTCTTGCTGTCTCACAACAGCAGGCAATTGCTGAGGTTGGCTCTCTGCTATTTGTGTAGGTATTGTTGCTTGTTGAAGAGATTTCCTTCGCATTGCACTACACTTGTCACAAAGTATTTATTATTTGTTGTTTTGAAAAATTCTATATCGACAGACTTTAATTTTACACAATTGCAATGAAAAAAGTGTTTGCAGTCGAAGCAATCAATTTTATTTGGATTATTGCGCTCAATCCTTTCGTTACAGACAAGACAATTAATTTTTTTGATAATAAAACACCAAAACTTCTTAAATATATTTATGAAAGTGAGCACCCCACGAACACTTCCTCTCTTGCTGATGATACAAAACAATACAATGAAAGGTGTTAATGAGTATTTTAAAAAGGAGTGGCTTAGTTCTATAGGTGGACGCCTTTTCGAGATATCGCCATAAAGGTGGACCGGCGGTCACTCTAGAATGCGTTTGTACAATATGGGTATCAAACGAAAGGTGTTAATGAGTATTTTAAAAGGGAGTGGGCCTTAGTTCTATAGGTGGACCAGGGGTGACTCTAGAATGTGTTTGTATGATATGGGTATCAAATTAAAGGAATAAAGGGTTTTAAAAAGGAGCGGTGGTAGTTTTATATGTGAAGGCGTGACCCAGAACTTCATCTGTCGGGTACCGCTAATTTATTTATATATATAATACCACGAATAGTATTCCTGCCAAGATTCCAAGGGCTTTTGATTTCGCCCTGCAGACATTTTTCATTTTCTTCTACTTAATATGGTAGGTGTCACAACCATTTTACAAAGTTTTTTTCTAAAGTTATATTTTACGTCAATAAACCAATCCAATTACCATGGTTAACCCCTTTTTTCGTATTTCGTATAGAATTTTGGCATTTTTTTCATTTTTCGTAATTTTAGATATCGAAAAAGTGGGCGTGGTCACAGTCGAATTTCGGCCATTTTTTATACCAATACAAAGTGAGTTCAGATAAGTACGGGAACTGAGTTTAGTAAAGAAATATTCATTTTTGCTCAAGTTATCGTGTTAACGGCCGAGCGGAAGGACAGACGGCCGACTGTGTATAAAAACTGGGCGTAGCTTCAACCGATTTCGCCTTTTTCACAGAAAACAGTTACCGTCCTAGAATCTAAGCCCCTACCAAATTTCACAAGGATTGGTAAATTTTTGTTCGATTTATGGCATTAAAAGTATCCTAGACAAATGAAATGAAAAAGGGCGGAACCACGCCCATTTTGAAATTTTCTTTTATTTTTGTTCTTTGTTGCACCATATCATTACTTGAGTTGAATGTTGACATAATTTACTTATATACTGTAAAGATATTAAATTTTTCGTAAACATTTTTTTTTAAATTGGGCGTGGTCGTTCTCCGATTTTGCTAATTTCATTTAGCATACATATAGTAATAGTAGTAACGTTTCTGCCAAGTTTCATTATATCTTCAACGAATGCCAAATTACAGCTTGCAAAATTTTTAAATTACCTTGTTTTAAAATTCGGCGGTGTCACGCCCCTTTTCCAAAATTTTACTAATTTTCTATTCTGCGCCATAAGTTCAACTCACCTACCAGTCGCTTTATCCGTCTTTGGTAATGAATTATCGCACTTTTTCGGTTTTTCGAAATTTTCGATATTGTTCATTTTTAATATAGATCTGAGATGAGTGCCCAGGAACTTACATACCAAATTTCATCAAAATACCTCAAAATTAACTCAAGTTATCGTGTTAACGGACGGACGGACGGACGGACATGGCTCAATCAAATTTTTTTTCGATACTGATGATTTTGATATATGGAAGTTTATATCTATCTCGATTCCTTTATACCTGTACAACCAACCGTTATCCAATCAAAGTTAATATACTCAGTGAGCTCTGCTCAACTGAGTATAAAAATAGTGGTCCTAATATACTTCCCTGAGGAACACCAGAGGTTGCCACAAAGGAACTAGTGGATACACCATCAAAAGTGGTCACACACTGTCGATTGGATAGATAAGAACTAATCCATAGGAGAAAAGAGGAATGGAATCCAAAACAACTCAACTTTTTAATTAAGACACTCTGTGAAACTCTGTCAAAAGCTTTAGAAAAATCTAAGTTCCAGACGATAGGGACTTGTTGAATATCAATCTCAAAGGAAAAACTAAGGAAGGGCAATTTTTTATCAAGACCGGGGAAAATCCGCTTTACTAATATCCTCAGATGATAATAAAAGGGGCCCGAAGTTTAGAGCAGAGTTTGGGCTGATCGAAAAATCAGGGTACTGACTACAATCATCCGGTGAAAAATTGGATTTAAAGAACTCAGCAAATAATTTGGCTGAATCGCTTGGAGTTTGCGCTGAGGTACCATCAAGGTAAACGCCGGTGGGAATATTGGAGCAGCCTCTGTTCGACTTTATATAATACCAAAACGTTTTGGGATTAGACTTAATATTGGATTCAATGTTATGGATGTATTTGGCATACAGGGTGTTCAGGTTATTGAAATATTGTACATATTGCTTATATATAATGAAGAAAATATGGTTCTTTGTGAGTTTAAATTTTTTAGAGTATTTATTTTTTAGATTCCGCAGTTTAGTAAACCCTTAGAAAACCAATTTGAAAGAACTTTGCTTTTTAAGTGGAATCCAATCCAAGCTGTACAAATGCGTGGTGGCGACGGCGCGCACCCACGTGTTTGTTATAGATTGTTTAAGTCGAAAAAAGGAAGAAAATAAGAACACCAAAGGTTTTCGTGTTAATAAAAAAGGGAATTAATTCACAGTTTTTATTTATATAAATACAACAAGTGTTAAGAAAGATTTTAACAAATGTTGAGGAAAATGGTATATATGTAATAATAATTTTGAAAATTTGCACTTACGTGTACCTTTGCGGGCTGCTGGATTCAAACAGGACGAACCTCTTTGCGACATGAGCCGATGAACCCACGATACAGTTCCTTCGTTGGGTTTCCCGGCAACAAAGTACCGCGGGCTCACAGTGGTAAAAATCTAAGATGCATAGTGATGTATAGTGATCACAAGCATATGCGGGTGGTAGTAACGAAGGAAAATAACCAAAGAAAATAACGTTACGAGGGTGGGGAGATATATTTAGGCCTGTGGCATAAACATACCGGCCCCTTGCCGTAAGCAACAAAGAAAAAAAATGACAAGAAGGAATGCCACGTGATCGCACGTCCAGTAAGGCGCTGTAACGAAATAGGGCAGTGCAGATGCGGACTGCAAGCACTGCACGCCAGATGGTTGACCTCACGTTTCGCTCTCCTGTGGAAAAAGAGAACAAGTTATTAAATATACGTACGTGGTTTTGAATTCCGTGCATATTTACTTAAATGTATATAAAATGGCGCATGTGTGAGGCGTGAAAGTCGGATATTTATTTTTGGCAGGCTCCCGAGACCACCAACCCGAACACGGTCTGTTGGGTTAGGAGACCGTCAACTGTCGATGCCGGTGTACCGCTCACCATCATTTCGGCGTAAATGTCAGCGCCGAGTGTAAGCCGTATTGGTGATGAGCGGTAGAATTGCGGATCCGCCAGCTGCATGAATTCAAAGGGCGCGGCAATCTTGGGGTCCAAATTGGACGGTGGACTCAAGCGGTAATGGCTTTCGACGACAGCTGATTGGGTTGTTATGCGCGTCGACGCCCCGAATTTGCCGCGCAGTATGAAGGTGCATTGTTCATGTCCTTGGCTCTCCAATTGTAAGTCGCGTACCAGCTCTGTATCGACGATCGTGCTGGTGGCGCAGGGATCAATAATGGCCCGGACCAGGTATAAATGCCCACGCGATTCGATTCGTACGATGGCCGTCGGCGCAATGGGCACGAAAGGCCGCATGATGGGCGATGGAGTAGCCTGGAGCAGCCGCCCTGTCCGGAAGCCTTCCGGGTATGGCGTCGATTTATTTCGCCGCTGCTGTCTTTCGCGTTTGGATGGCTTGGTGGGGCCTCGTTGGAGTCCGATGTCGCGGCGCCGCCAATTATTTTGATGGTTTCGATCTTTCTTTACTTCCTCCGCCCTTCGTTCGTGCTGCAACAGCGGTCGGAAACTGGCCATCCCATTCCTGCTCGTTGACGGTCTAATTTCTGTTTTTGCTCGCTCTTCCTCCATTTTCGCTCTCTCTTCCTCCATTTCCTCTTCCTCCACCTGCTGATCCCGGGATTTAGCCGGCCCCGAGAGGTTGATTGACAACGCGTCGTCGGACGTGTTGTCTTCGCTGTTTGTGGTTGTCACGTCGCATACCGGTCGACGCTCATCTAAATGAAGCGTGGTGTGGTGCTTCTCTTGGCACCCCTTTTAGCGATACTTGCTGCTACATTTGCCCACGCGGTGAAAGGGCGACAGACAGTTTGGACAGTACTTATGCAGAAGTACTGCCCGCAACCTCTCTTCTGGGGATTTTTTCCGGTATTCGGCACAGATCCTAAGGCTATGATCCCTTCCGCAGAGCTGGCAAGCAACGTGGAAACGCGTTGCGCCTCCTTTTGACTTGGCCAGTAAAGTTTGAAAGAATATTGGTATCATTGATCATGCCCAAATTGAGGTTGGCGAAATGTTGTTTGGGTGGCGTAAACAAAAAAAGTATCTCTAATATATTTTCGCAGAAGAAAAAAAAACATTTTATTGAAATAAAATTTAATTGAAATAAAAAATTAAAGGCCATAAGTAAATACTTATGCGCGCAAAGAAACGAAGAAAAAACGGATTGAGCACGCATCCATGCGATGTGGCTGGTGTTTTAGCGCCTTTGGTACGTTTTATAATTTGAGTTGTGTCGGTAGATGTCGCCGACGTATTTCTTTAATTTATTTTAGATTTGTGGTGAACTTTGATTTCACAACAAGTGGCCTGCCACCACACGGAACGGTTCGAAAACTGGCTGAAAAGGTGTTACAGAGTTGCACTTCCACCATTCAACATTATTTTCGACGTGTATTGTCGATAATGTTGAGATTCGTGGAATTAGGTATATATATTTTTTTGAATCTCGACCAAATGAATGATTGATCGGGATATGCAGAGCGGGCTTGTCGTGTGGCATGTTGTGCGCCATATGTCGTGCGGCATGGAGTGCATGACGTGTAGTGTGCGAGATGATTGCGCATGAGGCCTAATGTTTATATTGCAATAATCAGTGATAGAAATTAAATGTAGAGATTTTGACATCTGCTACGCCTTTCCATTTCCTGAATGAAAAAAAAAATGTCATTGATATAAAACACGCGGTGAGTAAGGAAGCTAGTTGATTGATAATTGTAATATGTATTGTTAATTCATTTCTCTTTCTATTTTCAGGTATTATTAGTACAATCAACATTCACATCAGTATGTTTTAAACAAGCGAATGCACATTTATGAAAATTTTGAGCCTTGCCCCTGATGGCGGCATTCCACGCACAATTTGCTGTTCATGCAGAGTTTGCTCGTAATATACCCGGATTTCAGCCACTGACTGAACGCGGTATTGAACGATTCTTACCAAAGCCACAGGAACTTCCACCAGTTTCCTTTGGCCTGGACGAATTGGGGTTAATGTATGCCGATTTGGCAAGAAAAATGGAAGAATTCATATTATAGTAGTCAAAGTTATAAGTTTTTAATGGAAAAAACAAACCTATCGTCTACCGGCATGTCTACAGTATCAACGCAGGCCGTAGGAGGTGCGCCGACAGGCCTAGCAGTGACTGCGACTGCCGCTGTCGGCGGTGGTATTGTACTGTACTATGTTGATGATCTCATTTGGTTGCCGGTATGGCAAACTCCATTTTCACCATCAGAAATTAAATTGGCAATTTCGTTCGGCTGTTGTCAAATAAATCATTCAAAAACCAATCTCTACCGAAACGAGCTCAGTTAATGAAAAAGGATAACGTGCCACCGAACTGCGAACTTGTCTACCATGACGCAATGGAATTTTATATAACGGTGGCTAAAAATATATCAACTATAACAATATTTATCTCTTCAGTAGCATTGTATTCCGCTACGGCTAACGATTTTAATATTCCAACTACGAGTTTTGATTCCTAGGAATTGGTCTCATACCCAACGGATATCTGGGATTTTTCGTGCGGATTTATTTTTATAGCAATTGCACTAAGGGCTTTTATTGCCAGATGTCCCTTACGTATTTATCGTTTCAAAGAGAGTTATATCGCTATATTTTACTTTCAACTACCTTTCCGATCGTTGCGGTATGAGTGTTGTAAAAAATTAAGTAAAGGTAGTTAGCAACAAATTTAACCCATGGAACAATTACACGATTCGATTGGGCAAAAGAACTTCGTTAATACTAAGTCATTATTTTAGAAAACCTGCGGACAATTTGACAGCCGGCTAGATTTTGCTTGAGCCAATTGCACAAAAATTAATTATAAATTTTTTAAATAATATTTATATGTAATGACTTCTATAATAAAACTACATACAATATCTGGAGCGATGGATGAGTCGCCACCTTGTTATATTTTACAAATAGATGAGGTGAGAATATTGCTGGATTGCGGATGGGATGAAAAGTTTGATCCAGATATAATCAAGGAATTGAAAAGGCATGTGCACACAATTGATGCAGTGCTCTTATCACATCCAGACGTTTATCATTTGGGTGCGCTACCGTACCTCGTGGGCAAGCCCAGTATGAATTGCCCCATTTATGCCACAATACCTGTTTATAAGATGGGACAAATGTTTATGTACGATTTGTATATGTCGCATTATAATATGTATGATGTTGTTTTATTCTCAGTGGATGATGTGGATGCAACTTTTGATAAGATAATACAATTGAAATATAATCAAACAGTATCGCTAAAAGGCAAAGGTTATGGCATAACAGTAACACCTCTACCAGCTGGACACATGATTGGAGGCACCATTTGGAAAATTCTTAAAGTTGGTGAAGAAGATATTGTATATGCAACAGATTTTAATCATAAAAAAGAACGTCATTTGAACGGTTGTGAATTGGAGCGCTTGCAGCGTCCTTCTTTGCTAATTACAGACGCACATAATGCACAATATCAACAAGCACGACGGCGTACACGACACGAAAAGTTAATGACGAATATTTTACAAACAGTGCGCAATAATGGCAATGTTCTTATAGCAGTTGATACGGCGGGACGTGTTTTGGAATTGGCGCATATGCTCGATCAACTTTGGAAAAATAAAGAATCTGGCTTGATGGCATATTCTTTGGCAATGTTAAATAATGTTAGCTATAATGTTGTTGAATTTGCTAAATCACAAATTGAATGTATGAGGGATAAGTTAATGAAAATATTTGAAGTAGCTAGAAATAATACATGTCAATTTCGTCATACGTAATTGTGTCACTATTTAGCTGGGCTTGCGAAAATGCCTAGTCCCAAAGTTGTGTTGGAAAGTACACCCGATTTGGAAAGTGGTTTTGCACTCGTGCTTTTTGTTCATTGGGCTTCGAACCCGTTAAATAGTATTATAATTACATCAAGAACATCACATGGTACATTATCAATGGATTTTATTGAAAATGCAGCACCTGGACGCAAATTAGAACTAGATATTCGGCGAAGTGTTGAGCTGGAAGGCGCTGAGCTAGAAGAATATCTACGTACACAAGGTGAAAAGCTGAATCGTTTAATTGTTAAACAGGATGCCGAAGAGGAAAGTAGCTCTGATTCGGATGATGATAACGAAATGAGGGTTATTACTGGGAAGCATGACATAGTTGTAAGGCGAGAAGGTCGTCATCACACTGGATTCTTCAAATCAAATAAAAAGCACTATGCCATGTTTCCATTTCACGAAGAAAAAAGTCAAATGTGATGAATATGGTGAAATTATAAATTTGGAGGACTATCGCATCTCTGGTGTGGGTGCTGAAGCGTCCATGGACGAGCATAATAAGGAAAATATTAAGAAGGAGGAACCAAAAGAAAATAAAACACAAACTACTGATGCACAATTGCTAACGAAGTCCAACGTCCAACAGCGCATGATTTTGGCAAATATCTTTCATTCTTCTTAAATGATATTCCTGATGATAATTGCGCCAAAGCTGGTCATGGCGCCTATGGTAATGCTGTAGAATATAAAACTAATCCGAGCAAACATTTGTCAACAGTTGGTGCATCATATTTCATGGCATACCATTCTATATTAAAATCATCAGCCGATTATTATGAATCATTACGTTCTGCACGTAAAATATCTGCAAACATAACGCATATGTTAGAACCTTTAATGCCACAAGGTGTACCATTCGAGCAAACGCTCGATATTGAAGAATTTCCATATTCAGTATTTTATATATTCTATGAACAGTATTTAGCTATGTGGTCTGATACATTACAAAGTATGGGTATATCTGTGATGGCGATATTTATTAAGACCTTTGTATTAATGGGTTCTCGATCTACATTCATCGTTGGTTGTTGTGATAACAATCACAATGATTGTTATAAATCTTGGTGGTATAATGTATTATTGGAATATATCGTTGAATGCTGTATCGTTGGTGAATTTGGTGATGGCTGTTGGTTTGGTATACATCGTGATCCTGAACAATTGATGGCGACTTTAAGAAAACTGCGTCGTCAACAAGATGCCAAGAAACACAGATGTAAGTGTGCCGCGAAGAAAATGTTAAGATTTTGTTATTGTTATTATTTAATGGTTTTCTACTTCTCCTTTCTTGGCAACAGCTGAAGAGCCAACACAACAGCAAACCCGCTACTGCACATGAAGATGAAGTGGATGAGGGTGCTGAATTTGCGCCAGCATCGACCGAAGGGTTTAAAGCCGGCAGTTTAGCTTGTGAGTAGTTTGTATTTATATTTACGCAAAATTTTTAATACCGATACATTTGAGGAGCAAGTATATTAATTATGGTGTGATGTAAAAATATGTGTTTCTACAAATGGCAGACATCAGGAAGCCGGTCAAAAAATCAAATCAGATTTCGCTTCTTGGTTTTTTTTTTTTGTTTTTGCCTCTTATATCGTGATTAGTAGATTGATCCTGCAACATATCCCCATTTACATTTAGCCCAATAGTCTGTACTTAGAACTTATTCTTTTTTTACGTGTGTTCGGTTTTGCTGGAACTTCATTAATTGTACTAATGCTGTATGTTTCATCTTTGGGGGAGTAAACAATTTTGGGCAAATCCAATCGCTTCATTTTCACCATGACTGCCTTGCACACCTTTTGCGTATCCTGTTTGTGCAATGTTATGTTTTCATATATTTTTCATGAACTGCTATCATTTGGTGTGCCCTTTATTGTGCGCAATTGGTTCTCGGGCATTGCTTCATCCAACATAAATTGTTTACAATGAGATTCGTTTTGACACAGACTAATTTATTAAAGCAGTAATAACACGAGTTTGTACATATGTGACTTGCTGATAACGTTATCAAGGCATTTGTAAGTCTACTGAGAATATCATTCATTAATTAATTAAATAACATTAATGAAACTTTAAGCACATGCCCTTTCACATAATTATTAAATATGTGGCTTCCATGGATCGTAGCATTTACACAAACATTTAAAACCGCTGATTGGCTGGTTTTCTGGTTATTTTACTGAATATGCGGAATAAGCACATCTAATAAATTTCCTAATTAGATTATTAATTTTTAAGTTTAAAAAGGTTCGGTTTGTTGATTAATTAGTTTATTATTACTTAGTTTACAGAATAATGAAATTTATTAAATCGAAATAAACCCCGGAAATTAAATTTGGAACATTTTAAAATTACTTATTAGGGATTCAATAACAATAAAGCTGTTATGGCAAACTGAATATAGTTTGTCAATCATATTATGGAATCATATTTGAACCAAATGTGGTTAATTTTAGTGATCAACAATTTTTAACCATTATTCATTCAACTTTCTGAATCTGTCCTGATTATCTTTGTTGAGTGAGTCATGAATATGATACTTGTTAAAATTTAACTTTCCGTTGAAGATCTTATTTCGTGTGAGATGTGAAGAATAAACATATGATAATCGTATCCGAAAATCATTCATAAATTTCGACCAAACGATTGAAATATGTTCACGAATATGATCTGAAACAGACTGTGAAAAGCAGTCAAATATTCCTCCCAAACGATTAAAGTTCATTTTTCTTGTCCTGATGTGATGAAATGATATGAATAAATTTCTTTGGGATTCCTTGCGATATTAAAATATTTTGAACAATTGCGTGGTGGCAGCGGCGCACCTACGTAATCGTTGGAAAAAGGACTATGTGGCAGACGGTATATCTGAGTTAGGTTTCTGTTGGCTTCGTTCGGGGGAACGAGAGCTGGGATATCGGTGTGTTGGTCTCGCAATTAAGTTCAGGTGAGGGTAGAAGATGTCCACCTACGAGAAAGTGGCCTGGAGCAAGCGGCTCCTGGTCGGAAGGGTCATTGGATGAGGGACTGAGGGGCCTAGAGTTGATGCAGGCCTCAATTCGACACAAGAGGATAGTAAACTCCTCAAAAGTATATTTTTGATCGGACGTGATCTTTTTAAAATGGGTCTTAAAACTTTTTACCACCGCTTCCCACAAACTTCCCACGTGAGGAGCGCTTGGCGGTATAAAATGCCATTCTAAAGTGTGATGGCTATATTTATTCAATGTTCCGTCCCTTTCTTCACGCAGAAATGCTTTAAACTCGGATCGTAAAGATCGCGAAGCTCCGACAAAGTTAGTACCATTGTCGGAGTAAACGTTTTTCGGACAGCCTCGTCTGGATACAAATCTGGCGAAGGCAGCTAGGAAGAACCCGGTACTAAGGTCGTTTGTCGCTTCTAGATGGATGGTTTTCGTCGAAAAGCAGACAAACGTATCCTTTTGAAATTGGACATGCCTTCCCTCGGTAGGATTTTATATCGAATGGTCCCGCGAAATCTACCCCGGTGTTGGTGAAGGCCCTAGTAAAGGTGGTGCGCTCCTTCGGAAGGATCCCCACAAGTTGCGTTTGTGTCCGCTTCCTGTAAATAGTACAGACCTTACATTTGTGGATAACAGACCGTATCATTATTTTAACACGTGGGATCCAGTACTGAGTGCGGATATGACGTAGCATCAGCTGGTTTCCTCCATGCAGGGTGGTCTTATGAGAGGATTGAACTATAAGTCTGGATAACCTACAAGTATAAAGAAGAATAATGGGATGACTATCGTTATGGGACATGTCTTTGGATGTCCCAGTCCGCCCCCCCCCCCCCCCCCCCAGTTAGAATGATGCCTTCTCCATCTATTTATGGATCCAGTGTTAAATCTCACTCTTGCCATTTATTAGTTTTCCTGACTTCATATTTGCGTACTCTTCTTGATAGTGTTGCCTTTGGCATATTGTTATCAAGATCTGTGTTGTTTTTTCTATTTCGTCAGGGGCTATCGAATGAGAATCCCTTTTAAAGGAGGCTTTAGTTGTTGGGTGCGTATTCTGGAAAAACCGAAGAATATAGGATATAACCCGCAAATCCCTTGGTAAATCGGAAAACCTATCCAGAATGTCAAAGTTATTTTTGACCGAAGTTGTATGAATTTTCACCCTCTTTCCCTCCATATTCGTATTGTAATCTTCTTCTTGTGTTGGCCAATTTTCGTTGTCTTCTTGTAACCAAGAAGGCCACCACAAAGAATTGTTGATTAGGTCCGAAGCGTAGAGGCCTCTGCTCGCCAAATCTCCAGGATTTGACGCGGAGTCTACGTGCCGCCATACTTTGTCTCCCACTTTGTCGATGATTTTAGTTATTCGATGTGCCACGAACGTTGACCACGAACATGGTGGTTTTCGGATCCATGCCAGCACTATGGTTGAATTTGTCCAAAGGGTTACTTTAATGTTCGAAAGTTTCATATTTTCGACCACAAATTCGATTATTTCTGCTAGTAGAACTGCACCGCAGAGTTCGAGTCGAGGCAAGGATATGGTTTTGACCGGGGCTACTCTCGTCTTGGTCATCAACAGGTTGGTGAAGATTTGATCCTTTGTTTGTACCCTCAGGAAAATATTGGCGGCATATGCTTTTTCCGAAGCATCGCTGAATCCATGTATTCGATATTTTCCTTCAATGTGTAGTAAACCCATCGTGGTATGCGTATATCGTTGATCTTTTCGTAGTCAGTCATGAATGATTGCCACCGATGGATAGTAGTTTCAGACACATCTTCATCCCAGCCTGTCCCTTCCAACCATATATTTTGCACTATTATCTTGGCTAATATTATGACTGGTGCCAGCCAGCCAAGAGGACCGAAAAGCTTTGCGATCGCAGAAAGTATTGACCTTTTTGTTACGGCATGGTTATTGTCAAAGGGTTTCACTGTGAAGTAGGCGTTACACCTGATTCCGAGTGCTTTTACCATGCTGGTGTCTTCAAACTCAAGAAAATCCTCGCTTAATAAGTCTTCCTTCGGTATACCCTGTAGAATTTTCTTGCAGTTGGACGTCCATTTTCGCAATGGGAAACCTGCCGATGATATTTCATCCCTTGCCTTGATTGCAATTTCGATGCTGTGTCCACCGGCGAGTACGTCATCAACGTACATGCAATTTCGCAGGATATCTGCTGCCATTGGATGCGATGTCTCCACGTCATCAGCTAGTTCGTGCAGCGTTCGAATCGCAAGATAAGGAGCACAATTAACCCCAAAGGTTACTGTTTTCAATTCGTAAATTTTAATTGGATCATTGGGGCAGTTACGAAATACGATTCGCTGGAATTTGATTTGAATTTCATTAACACATATTTAGCTGTACATTTTTTCTATATCGCTGTTAAATACGTATTTGAACAGCCGCCAACGTAGTATAAGGATTCTCAGGTCGGATTGAAGAATCGGACCTGGATATAAGGCATCATTCAGACTTTTGCCATTAGTGGTAGTACAAGATGCATTAAATACGACTCTGGCTTTTGTCGTTGTACTTCCCTCCTTTATGACAGCAAGGTGAGGTAGGAAGTAACAATCATTTGAGTCTGGCGAAATATTGCCTATTTGTCTCATATGCCTTAAGGTTTCATATTCTGATACAACTCTATTGTATTCCGTTTGAATGACTGGGTTTTTCGAAAGTCGTGTCTCGTTGCGATAGAATTGAGAACACGCACTTCTTAATGAGGGGCCTAAGTTAAACTCTTTCCTAAAGGGTAAGGAGACTACGTGTTTGCCATCGTTGTTCCGAACTGTTGCGGATTTGTATAGCTCCTCGCAGTAAGTGTCATCGTTATTGATGCTCCTCTTCTTTGGAATTTCTTCTATCTCCCAGAAAGCCGCCAGTTGTTTGTCTAAAGTGACCTCGTTAAAATATGAAACTAGGGTCTTATTTGTATCAACCGCATCTGTCCGGCCTGTCAAAATCCAGCCGAACACCGTTTCCTGTGCTATTAATTTGTTTAGCACATCTTTCCTGAGGCTGCCTAACATAATTTGGGGTATATTACTCCGCCCAGAATTAGATCGACTGGCTCATTGACAAAGAATCGTTTGTGCCAGTATTAAGTCAGGGAATGCTTGCCTAGTCATTGCGTTTATTTGGCAAGTTGGAAGATTCCCTGTTAATTGTGGTAAAACCAGCATGATCGTATTGATCTCGATTAATGGGTCTGTTGGTGACCGCAGTTGTATGTTGCACGCTCCTTTTACATGTGCAGACATTGTATTATTGATGCCCGAAACTTGGGCATGCATGCTTTTAGTTGGCAGATTTATTCTGCGCTTGACTTTCTCGGTTATGAATGAGCATTCAGATCCCGAGTCTATTAGGGCTCTCGCCGAATAGTCAACACCATTTAAATAAATATTTCCCTGTGCTGTCCCTAATAGCACTCCTTTACTTGTATTTGCGAAGCATGAGTTCACATTATTAATCAAACTGTTTTCTTTTTCAGCATTGCGACGTGTTTGAGCATCTCTTGACGTTGATGCTCCGATCGTATCTACCGAATTTGTGGTTTTGAGTTGATTCGGAATGTGAAGCAGCGTATTGTGTCTTAAATGACATGTGGCACAGTTCACTTGACTGGTGCACTTTGTTACCGAATGGCCAGCAGAAAGGCAGTTTATACACCCACGGCTGCTCTTAATTTGTTCAAACCGTTCAGTAGGCGTTAAACGGAAGAAGTTTTCGCACTTTGCAATTCGATGTGCAGGACGTTTGCACATCTTACACGTAGGTTTGGCTACGGTTGCACTTGGCTGATAGGACCCTAATCGTTTCGATGATGTATCTGCCGAGGAACGAGAAGCATGTGGCTTGGAGTGTTTTGAAACCGTATCCCCTCTTATATCTACGACAGTTTCCAACGTTTGGAATCTGCTGGATAAGAATTTATCCATGCCTGTGCATTTAGAAATTTCTGTTTTATTTTCTATGGTTTGTTCCCATAGAGCCAGTGTGGTTTCTGGCAGTTTTGTGGAGCACAAATACGTTAGAATTGCATCCCAGTTTGATATATCAATCTTGTGACATTAAAGCGCTGAGATACAATTGTTTATTCCACGTTACAGTTTTTTAATGGAGCTACCGCATTCACTCTCAACTGCTTTTAAACTAAAAAGAATTTTTAATTGGGCGTTGACCAAGATACGTTTGTTTTCGTATCGGTCACATAAATTTTTCCCCGCTGTATCGAAACCGTCTGTCGGTAAAGAACACCGTTTCACTATTTTTTTGGCCTCCCCTTGGATTTTTTGCCTTAAATAGTATAGTTTTTGTACTGCAAGGAGTTTACTATTATTAATATATATGGCAGTGAACATGTCCCTAAAAGACGGCCATGAAATATAGTCACCTTTGAAAATATCCGTATCACATGCTGGCAGGCGCACATGATATTCCATATTATCTGAGACATCTACTTTCTTATCTTTCTTTTCAAAACCTTCCAAAAGCTCAGCTATTGCCGCCTGACACTTTAGGAAGCTGAAATAGCACAATTTATGCTTCTTTTTGATAGCCGATAAGCCCTTTGATTCAAGCTCATCAGGCACTATATGGGCTAGAGGCACTATATGGAGTAGGGTGCACTAGAGAAGCCCTTCACTTCAATAAATAAACGCGCAAACACTTTAGGTTTAAATATAAATTACAAACTTTATTATAAATTATTTATTTTTTCAATTGGCACTTTGAGTCGATTATAATTCTTTAGGTTAGCGGCGTGAGCAGTTAGGTTGATGGCGAATAACTAATTTTACAACGGCCCAGCACATTCCACTGGGCCGTTTACTTCTTTTACTGAGAGCATACATATGTATGTGGGTATACAAAGATATGTGTACGCTAAACAGTAATTATGTTTCTTATTTACAGGGTTCTTCAAACAGGTAAATATACATGGTATTCCAAATATAGAATAAAGGTAAGTAATTTTAAGCAAATATTTCATATAGTAAATATTTCAAAGGTAAGTAAAAAGGTAAGTATTTACAATATAAGTATTAGGAAATTAATTCATTTCAATATAATTATAATTTTTTTTTTTCAGATAATATGTATGTATTATATATATAAATTTATTTTAATCCTCAAAACTCTATGAGGTTCTCGCTCATATCTTCAACATGCCGGCGGGCCTGGGGGCGAGGTGATCTGCATGAGATTCTGCAGCTCCTCCAGCGTTTCCTTGGCTTGATTGAATAAGCCGCGAAGGCGCCTTTGGAGGATAGGACGACGTGGTTGGCGCGGCTTCTCTACACGACCGCGCTGGGACTGAGTAGTGGACTTCGGCCTGGTTGCCGTGCTAGTTCGCCGTTTCTGATTCCTCGGAGGTCGATTTGTTTCGCTGTCATGATTTGGCGAGCGTTTTGATAGAGCGCGGGGGCCTGTGAAGCAGAGTATGGTGTGCTAGCCCGCAGCGACGACAACTTGTTGGAGAGTCACAGGCGCCCGTTACATGTGAGGTGGCTAAACAATTTATGCAGTAACGGTGCACCTTTGCGGATTCATAGCGCTCGTCTGGAGTCATATCCAGAAAAGCGCGGCAAAATCGAAGTGAGTGAATGCGCCAGCAGAGGCGGAACTTCCGATAATCCTTGGATCTGGAAAGAAACGTCGAAAACCCTTATTAGAAGGGGGTATGCGTGATGAGGAGAGATTACATTCGGGTAACATGAGGGGTCCTATAAAAACTGAGGAATATGATTAGGCGGGGGGTAACAGACAGAGTTTCGTTATGTTGCGAGTGACAGTTCCGCCCTCGGTTCGGATATCTACTACGCGAACACTTTGATCACGAGCAGTATAAAAATTTTGTGATTCGGCCTAACCGCCATTCATTGGGAGGTAAGAGATTGTCTTTAATGACGACAATCGTCTTTAATGACCTTAATGTTGGCTTCTTGGCGTTGCCATTTGTATCGCTTGTGGAGTTGTACCTTTAGCTTTTGCCATTTGTTCACTAAAGAGAGGTTCTCACAGTTAGGCTCAGGAATAGAAAGAAGGGGAGCGCCGCGTATAAAATGACCTGGAGTTAAAGCTTTTAGATCGTCGGGGTCTTGTGACATTGGTGAAAGCGGTCTGGAGTTGAGGACCGCTTCTATGCGAATGAGGAGAGTGTTGAACTCCTCAAAAGTAAACTCCTGATTTCCGGCAACCCTTGGTTAAGTGAATTTTAAAGCATCTCACTGCTGCTTCCCACAATCCTCCCATGTGCGGGGCGTACGGAGGGATAAACTGCCATGAGAGTCCGTGGATAGCATATTTGCTTATGATGTCTTCGGAAGCTTCCTGGAGAACATGTGGTAAACTCGCGTTGCAGGCTGCGTTGGGCTCCTACAAATGTCTTACCATTATCGGACATAATCTTTGAGGGGATGCCTCGACGGCCCACAAAACGGGCGAATGCTGCTTTGAAAGCTTCAGTGGTGAGGTCTGAGCAGACATCGAGATATATGGCTTTGGTGGAAAAGCATACGAAAACGCAGAAGTATGCTTTGGCGTATGATGCACGTCGGAGAGTTGACGTTTTTACGAGGAAAGGCCCTGCAAAATCTACTCCAGTGGTATGAAAGGGCAGTGAGTAAGTTACGCGCTCTGGTGGTAGAGCGGCCATCACTTGAGATTTCATTTTTTGCTTATAGATAGTGCATTTCTTGCACTGAAATATGCATTTTTTCACCCTTTGTTTCAAGCGGGGAATATAATATTCTTGTTGGACCATGCGGATCATAAGTTGTGTATCGGCATGGAGTAAGGTCGCATGGAGGAAGTCCAAAAGGAGAGCGCAGTACCGTGAGTTGTCGCGTATGATTATAGGGTGCTTTTCGTTGTGACTCATGTCTGCATAGGCGAGGCGTCCATTTACGCGTAATAGTCCCATTTCGTCCAAGACCGGGTTGAGCGTGAGCTACGAACTTCCTTTTCCGTGAGACTTTGCAGCTTTGAGGTTTGCAATCACTTTACCATACTGCTTTTTCTGAGCGTTCGCAATGAGCTGCACCTTTGCCTGACGAATATCTTCCTGGGTCGGATGAATTGTGGAGGGTATCAGCTGTTTCCTGGACTTCGAGACAAATCGGTGAATGTAAGCGAGGACTCTCAATGCTCGAGCGAGTGACGAAAACCGGTCCAGAAAGTCATGATTTTCCATTGAGTGCAGGGCTTCTATCCGTCGTTGTTCTGGGGGTGAGTCATTATGATGGCTATCTTTCGGCAAGTCAGGAAGGGAGTGTACGAGCCACCTTGGGCCGTTCCACCAGAGTGAGCAGTCGACCAAGTCCTGGGGTCGACATCCCCGAGTGCCCATATCAGCTGGATTTTCTCCACTGGGTACATGTCGCCACCTTGCGTTACTGACATTGTCGATTATCTGGGATACGCGGTTTGCTACATAGGTTTTCCATGTATGTGGTAGCTTTTCAAGCCAAGCCAGCACTATGGAGGTGTCTGTCCACAGTGTCAAGTTGCTCTCTGTGAGTTTAAGCGAAGTTCGAATATGCTTTACTAATTTTGAGAGGAGTAACGCTCCGCAAAGCTCTAATCGGGGAAGGCTCACTGTTTGTAGGAGTGCAACTTTACTTTTTGCTACGAGTAAGTGAGAGGATATAGAGTTATCGCTGTGTTGAACACTTAAATAGACGCAGGCACAATGGGATTCAAGGGGTTGTGTAGAGCAATATATAGCTTCTCCAACCCAATTGTCAACCTCACCTTCGAGCGGCGAATCCCGTTTCACTAACAGACGAGGCTCTGGCGACCCCAAGCTCCTCATGGAACTTGGGGGTGGGGAGGAAGGGATGGCCTGAAGGTTTAATGTGGCCATATAAATCGTTCCCGAGATGGTCGGGCCAGCACCTTAATGGTGCTGTGTTACCGGAGCGTATCGGATCTGTATCCGACAAAGGACCATCACATCGATAACACTCCCCAAAGCCTTCGGGGAGTAACTAATCGCTACAACAACAACAACAGCAACGCAGGCACAATATGCCTTTTCAGAGGCGTCGGAGAAACCATGTATCTGAGTGAGCATGTTGGGGGTGAATTGAACCTAACGTGGAATTTTTATATCTCCAATTGCTGAGAGGTCTTCCGTAAAGGATTTCTATTTGAGAAGTGAACAGGGTTTGACGTGCTCATCCCAATCCGTTCCTTTCATCCAGAGCTGTTGCAGGAGAGTTTTTGCTACTATCATTATAGGAGATAGCCATCCTGCCGGGTCGGAAAGTTTCGCGACGGACGAGAGAATATGTCGCTTGGTTGCCTAGTGTGCGTCTGATATGGGGTTGTACGAATAAGAGAAGGAGTCTTCGATTGCGTTCCAGCGTACTCCAAGAGTTTTTGTGGAGCTTGAGTCGTGGAATTTTAGAAAGACAGCATCGAGAAGATCAGATTCGGGGATTGATTCCAATATTTCTGGGTGGTTCGCTGTCATTTTTTTGAGTGGGAAGCCTGCTGACTTTACTTGGCAGGCGCGAAACAGTTGGGGTCTGCTAGAGAGAGTGCTGAGTACTCTTTGAGGTCTATATAAGAGACTTTAAACGTTGGCAAGAATTGCGTCAGTTGAGGGAGCATGATCGCATTAGTTGCGATTTTAATATTGAGATCTGGAGAACATATGGTGATTGAGCGCACCTTATCTGCTTTCTGGACTGTTCGTCCGCCCATTCCCAATATTTCGTAATTGGTCTTTTGAACGGGTAGACCAAGTAGCTTTTGTATTCTAGAGGTTACAAAAGTTTTTTGGGATCCTTGGTCTAGAAGAGCACGAATATTAAAGGTTTCTCCTTTGTGTAACACGGGAATGTTTGCTGTAGGGAGCAAGGTTCGCTCTCTACTACTAGAGAAGTGTGAGAGTACGATCTCCGTGCTGTTTTGAGGAGCTGGCTCAGAGTTCATCGATGCCGGTTTTTGAGCTGTTTTGCGTTTGGTTGTTGACTGAGTAGTGTAGGAGGGAGTGGTGTCGCTTTTGGCAGTAAACGCAAGTGAAACTGCTTCCGCATTGTCTTTATGAGTGGGAGTAAGCCAAACAGTTCTGGCAATACCTGTTTTCCCTTACGAATTTGTTTCTATCTTGAACTGAGAGCTCTTTAAATTTGACACAATTCATCAGCGAGTGATTGCTGTTGCACAATTTGCACGAAGCCTGCCTTTTTGGGTCAGTGTGCAATGAGTGTGTCTTGTTCCTTGAGTGGAACGAGTTATTAGTAGCAGTAGAAGACCGCGGGGTGAAATTCGATTGATTAGGCTTTGGTTTGTTAGGCCTATATGTGGTTAGGCGCTCAACTACCTCATACCGAGTAGTCAGAAACTGGTCCAATTAGGACCAAAGAGGTAACTCCTTACGAGAGTTGAGGGATTGCTCCCATAAAGCTAGGGTTTCGTCTGGCAATTTGGAGGAGCAGAGATATACTAGCATCGGGTCCCAATTAGCTGTGGATACTCCGTTTGCCTTAAGGGTTGAGAGGCAATTATTGACATTGCACATATTGTGTGCGGTCGCTGATTACGGGTTGGATGTTAAAGAGGGTTTTGAGCTGGTTGTCGACGAGAATTCTGCGGTTTTCATATCGATGCTTTAATGCATTCCACGCAAGCTCAAAACTTTGGTCATTAAGCGGGTAATTTTTAACAAGGAGGGCTGCTTTACCTCGGGTTTTTTGCCTCAAATGGTAAAGTTTTTGGGCAGGAGAGAGTTTGGGGTGACTAATGTACACTGCAGTAAACATGTCCCTAAAGGAAGGCCAGTCTTCATATCCTCCGTAGAAGACCTCTGTGTCACATGCAGGTACCTTTAAATAATTAAGTTGATTAGAAGGGGGGAGTGTTGTCAGCGGAGTCGGATTGGTTCTGCTAGCTTCTTCTGGGGCTGGCCTAATACTACTGAGGATCTCATTTATCTGTAGTCTCGTATTTAACCCTGAATCGTTGATTTGGTCGTATCTTTCCTCGCTCGATTTCCTTATTGTCTCTTCAATGTTGCTCATCTGAAGGTTTTCATTCGCCATGTCCACCAAGGCCATGTGTTTGTTTAGTTGCTCTAGATAGAGTGGTCAGTTTCCGCGATGTTCCACCACTTGTCGCAAAATTTCTCTAATCTTGTGGCTTCAAACATGGATTTTTTATTAAAGATTGCTGCTTCCTCTTCGTCACTCTGAGATTTCGCTCTTGTTTTCTTTGGTGCTTGGGGTAGGAGGGATTGTGGTTTTTATCCACCTGTGCCGCCCATTGTGAATTTAATTCAATAGGAAGAAATTGATTTAGGGGTTCTAAAATTGTATCAAAAGTTTCAGGGTGATTTGAGTTCTTTTGATCCACTGTATTTTGAGTTGTTTTTTATAAGTTGAGGGCCACTTTACTTTTGAATAGCGGGATTTGTATAAACAAGTGAGGGTGGGGAATACTTGTCTTAGCGCATCTAAGTCCAAGTATGTTTATGTGCATACAAATATATATATTCAGCGAACAGAAATAAATAGTGGTGGGCGGAGTTAATTTGCAAATTACCTAAATTAAATGGTGTTATAATAAGTACACCTAAAAGGAATTGAGAGAGTCAATAATGCGCTGTACTTTTGTAAGTCGCAACCAATATCTAAGGTAATTTATTCTACGAGAGCAAATTTCTTGTGGTGGCTGTGAGAAACGGTATACGGTAAAATTTTAAGGGGAAAGAAAGGGGAAGACCCGACAAATCTTACAACGGGTTGGTATATAAGTAAATATGTGATATGGGTATGTGTATATATGGATATATGTAAGAATCACAAATTTGAGCGTATTACCAATATACCTATGTATATATAAGAAGAGTTTAGCGGAATTTTATTAAATGAGAGAGATTTGCGCAAAACGGTGTTTTGTACGGGTTCTTTTCAAGATCTTGTCAACTTTACCGTAGATGAGTGCGATTATGTATTTGCTTAGGGTAATTCCGCTGCACTTATATATGCATATGTTTTGGGCAAGGTGTACTTACTTTGGCATATTTTGTTTTTTTACCACCTGATTTTTCTTTTGCGGTATTATTGTTGTTGTTGTCGGTCGGTGTCGGTGATGCTGTTGCGCTGGTGGTAGTATTGCTTTGCTGTTGTTGTGATCGATTTGCTGCCGGGTACCACTTTTGCAGGTCTACTACTCGTGGTTTAAAAAATTAATTAACTTTGTGGATGCGCTTTCAAACCACTTTGACAATGGTTTTTTTTTTTTGTTATTTATGTCTAGTTTGGTTTTCTTTATTTTTCCCAAGAAGAGCTACACTGTCTTTGTTTTATATATATTTTTTTTTCTTTAATATAAATCGTTTTTTTTTTGTTTGACATATGGAAATTCTTTTATTTCTCTACTTTTTTCTCTTTTTTAATATTTTAAAACTTTTGTTTTTCTTCCTGTTTTCCGACAACTTTTCCCGTTTTTTTCCCAGCACTTAGCCACTGTAGCTTCACCTCTCCCACTTTTTAAATTTGGTATATATATTTGTTGCTTTTATTCTTTCTGTACTTGTATATTTGTATTTGTATGTATATATTTTTTAATATTTCACACTTAATTTGCCCTTTTATGTTATGTTTAATACTTTTTAATATAATGTATTTTTTATATTTTGAAACTTTTGTTTGCCTTTTTATGTTTTCAGCACTTTTACATTAGATAATTATATTAGCGCGTCGCGTCTACCGGCTTTTGTGTATTGTTTTTAATGTAATCGTATTTAATTATTATTTGAACTATATTCTTTTCCAGGTCTCTCGTTCACTTTTCTAGGTCGCTCGTTCACCTAGGTACCAAAGGACCATGTATAAAAGGCACTATATGGGGTAGAGGCACTATATGGGGTAGGGTGCACTAGAGAAGCCCTTCACTTCAATAAATAAACGCGCAAACACTTTCGGTTTAAAAATAAGATACACACTTTATTATAAATTATTTATTTTTTCAATTGACACTTAACTTTGAGTCGATTATAATTTTTTAAGTTAGCGACGTGAGCAGTTAGGTTGAGTATAGGTGAGTATAGAATAAAGGTAAGTAATTTTAAGCAAATATTTCATATATGTAAATATTTCAAAGGTAAGTAAAAGGTAAGTATTTATAATATAAGTATTAGAAATTAATTCATTTCAATATAATTATAAATTTTCTTTTCAGATAATATGTATGTATTATATATATAAATTTATTTTAATCCTCAAACTCTATGAGGTTCTCGCTCATGTCTTCAACACTGATGAACCTACGAGCTTTTCGTATGTCACCTTCGTAGCTTCCCACAGAGTTTTTAACTCATCCCTTTGGTATATTAGGGTGTGTTTACTGTGTTGTGAAGGTGACTTGTCGTCATTTCATACTCCGTCACTGCATCTGCTTGGCGTGTATAGGTCTCCATTGTGTATAAAAATGAAAACCGATAAATTTATGAAAAACTAAGAAGAAATTGCCTTTGCAGAGTGTAGTGAGTGAAAATGTTGCCAAAGGACCGAACTTGGAAGTGATAATGTGATTAGTGAAGAGATTTGGTGTATGCGTATGTATACACAAATTTACCAATTGATTGTGTAAGCCGATAAGTTATGGCTAACGTAAAAAAAGGACTGTATAGAGGCTTATGTGCTAAGTGGGATAAGTACAATTTCGTGGTGGCAACGGCGTAAATGTTAAGGGATGTGCTAATGCAGATTTGCTAATGACTTGTCTAAGCCAATAAGTACTGGCTAGTGCAAAAATTGTGTCAGTGAAAATAAAAATATATGAACGCTTGTTATGGACTTTTGGTAATTTAACCAAGAACTGTGAACTTTTGTATCACAAAAACTAGATCAGTAAAAACTGATTTGTGTATTGCCGCAAATGAGAATAATAATTCTTCAATTTTTTTTTTTTTTAAATAATTGTACAAGGAATAAGCCTATTGGCCACCCAAACAACAACAACAATATGTGCAGTTTAAAATAAGTGTACTTTGTATTACAGCAACAAAATAAAATTGCGATCGTATTGCCCGTGTTAATAAGCCCAAGTGATTTTTATGTGGAAAAATTTGTTTAATTGAATGTGCGCGCAAATTAGATTAATTTCTTTGTTTAAATAACCTTAACAGATCAAAATTTATTTCGGTTAATATTTTGAAAATGAAAATTTTCCAAAAGTGAAAGTAGAAAGGTGGCGCTAAGCGGTGTTGAGGTTATGTTAACCTTTTAGAGCAGTGTTGTGCTACCTTGAGCTGTGTCCGGAAAATCTTACCGCTGGTGGGGGATTATTCCGGATAGTCACAAGGCGTGATGCGCAAACTTTAAATAACTGCGTTAAGCGCTTTTTTTCTATTTTGCACAAATAAGACCTCACTTCACAACAAAATCACTTGCACTGATTTAATAATGGGAAACACTTTCTACCGATTTATAATTTTATTTTTTGAAATTTTTATTAAAAGGTGAAAAGGAAAATCCTACCTAGCACGGAATATTTATAAACCACGTACCTTTTATCAAATTGTTGATCCGGGTAATAGAATGTGTTTTAAAGATTGTTGTTGGATGTTTCTAAGGTATCACCAAAAGTGTTGTTGTGTGCAAATTGCTGATACTATCACCACGTACAAAAGCGTGCTTCTTGATGTAATGCTGAAGTTTCGCCTTGATTAGATCACGATTTTACTGCTTCTTCGATGTTCTCTAAAGAAGTGGAGTGGGCTGTATTGATGGTGAAGATGGACCATGTACAAATGCGTGGTGGCAACGACGCGCACCGACGTATTTGTTATAGATTGTTTAAGTCGAAAAAAAGGAAGAAAATAAGAACACCAAAGGGTTTTGTGTTAATAAAAAAGGGAATTCACAGTTTTTATTTATATAAATACAACAAAGGTTAAGAAAGATTTTAACAAATGTTGAGGAAAATGGTATATATGTAATAATAATTTTGAAAATTTGCACTTACGTGAACGTGAGATTACGTGTACCTTTGCGGGCTGCTGGATTCAAAGAGGACGAGCCTCTTTGCGACATGAGCCGATGAACCCACGACACAGCTCCTTCGTTGGGTTTCCTGGCAAAAAAGTTGCTGTACCGCGGGCTCACAGTGGTAAAAATCTAAGATACATACGTACTACCACTGCCTGTGTGTATAGTGATCACAAGCATATGTGGGTGGTAGTAACGAAGGAAAATAACCATAGAAAATAATGTTAAGAGGGTGCGGAGATATATTTAGGCCTGTGGCCTAAACACAAGCAGTGCTTGAGCACGCAAGATTTGAAACTAGAAAAGCTATCTGAGGTATAAAGACCCCTCAGTAACTGCTCCCAATTTATATCAAGTAGAAAATCATTAAAATTCGGAAAGTAGCAACGAGAATAATTAAAAGTTATTTTACTTTCCAAAGGTACCGAGAAGAAATTGAAGCATTTGAATTCAATATGCAGGAGTAAATGATGCCTGTCCTTAGGAGTTATTGGACCTGTGCACTCGCAGATTTCACAACAAATATTGTCAGTAACAAATAATATATTCAATAGCAGATTTTGGGAATTAAAATACTTATTAATTTGACTTAAGTTATGACTAGGTTAGGTTGAACTGGCCGGTCCATGAGGACCTCACATAGACTGATTGAGTCCGTAGTGTTACCAGAAGCTTGTTTCAACGACCAAACTGAAAAACCCTATCAATAACCAGGTCCTATGTTATAAAATAACTCCGTCCTTTTGGCAAATACTAGCAGCTTCCTAGGATTGAAGCCATTTGCTACTTCTAGACCTGACAGCTGTATCACTCCTATTAGCTGGAGTCTTAGCCTGGCAAGTGCAGGGCACGAGCACAGAACGTGTTCGATCGTTTCCTCCTCCAATCCACACTTCCTACATCTGCTATCACTGACCAAGCCTAATTTAAAGGCATGTGACGCTAGAAGGCAGTGTCCAGTCAGAATACACGTCATGAGTCTACAGTCCCCTCTTTTTAATGATAGAAGCAAATTTGTTAGTCTAAGGTTGTAAAACCTACACATAATCTTCTACACTTTACAGCCCCGCGCTGTTTGGTCGATCATGTGCACCTCTCGCCTTCGCTTAATCTCGCGCAGTCTAATTGGGACTTCTACGGAGCAAGCTCCAAGGGATGAGCCCGTTTTAGCTAGTTCGTCTCTTTCATTCCCATCTATACCCATATGCCATGGGACCCAATTTAGATGTATGCTTCTCCCTGTCCCGATTCTCTCCAGAGACTGTTTACACTCTAACATGCATTTGGATGCTGTACTATGCGAGATTATTGCTTTAATTGCTGCTTGACTGTCAATATAAAAGTTAACACGGTTGCAGCTTAAGCTATTCTCTTCCAGGGTTTCTACTGCTTTCGCTACGGCTAATATTTCCACTTGGAAAACGCTACAGTAATCCGGCAGCCCGGGATCTGCTTATTTCCGGATCAGCACAGTATACCGCAGACCCTAATCCTTCCACTACTTTGGAACCATCTGTGTACACATGTATCGCCTCGTCCGACATTTGCGCACTCTTGCGCCAACCGTCCACATCTATTGTGGCCTTAAGATCTCCCACGAGCGCAGATAGGGAATCAGGTAGTCTGTTCGTCTTATGATTGATAACGCTATACTACCATGGCCATATGGTGGGCGCTCAAGCTGCCCCGAGGCACCGAGCCTGGTTGCAGTTGTTAATGCTTTGTTCTTTGCTACTAGGTCTTCGGGTGGAATGTGCAGAATGGCATACAGTGCAGCCGTCGGGGTTGTTTTCAGGACTCCCGTAATGCTAAGCGTCGATAGTCTGCATACCCCCTCTTATTTTTGAGGTATGTTGTTTTTTGTGTGGCTTTCCACCCAACAAGAACTCCATAGTATAGAATAGGGCTTACAATCGCTGTAAACACCCAATGAGAAAGAGAGGGCGATAAGCCCCACGTACACACCAGCATTCTTTTACATGCATAGAGTGCCGTGGAGGCCTACTTGACCCTCTCCTCCACGTTGAGCTTCCATGACAGCTTACTGTCTAACATGATTCCTAGATATTCTGTTCAAGGATTCTCCTGTAAGGTCACCCCTCCTAACTTAGGCCTGGTCCAATTAGGGACCTTGTACTTCTTTGTAAACAAGACCATATCCGTCTTCTCCGCGTTGCCTTTCAACCCGACATTAGATGCCCAGGTATGAATATCCCGAAGCGCCCGATCCATCAAAGAGCTAATCGTTGGAAGGCACTTTCCACTTACGACAACTGCAACGTCATCTGCGTAAGCCGCAAGTTATACGGGTCCCTCATCGAATCGCCTGAGCAGTTGGTTGATGACCAGCGTCCACAGCAGAGGTGATAGCACCCCTCCCTGCGCCGTGCCTGTCCACTGATTACGTGGCCTCGTACAGTCCCCATTGTGATGTAATCTTTCTGCAATTTAAATTGCAGCCGATCCATCTGAATAAGGCAGGATGTACTTTAATGTAATTAAGACCATCCATAATCGCCCATTTTGCAACATTATTATTCTAGAGCATACTCCTTATATTCCAGGGATTTCTCTATGCTTATTACCATCCTATGCAATGCGGTGTCTACCGACTTGCCTTTGGTGTATGCATGCTGTGTTGTGGATAGCAGCTTTTCATCCACGTTGGACTTTGTGTACACATCTATCAGCCTCTCAAAGTTTTGCTAATGGGTCTATAGTCTATGGGATACACGTGACCGATCTTCCCCGCCTTTGTTAGGAAAGCTACAAGAGCAGTTCTCCAAGAATGCGGTATATGATTCAGCCTTATGCACCCATCGAATAATATTTTAAGCCATTCCACGACCGCCATACTTGAAACTAGTAGCATGGCCGGGAATACATCGTCTGGGCCCGGCGATTTAAACTTAGAAAACGGTTTTACTGCCCATTCTATCTTGGTATTGGTCACCAAGCCCGGAACTACTAGCTTCGTGATCGAAGTGTGAGTGATGTCTGCTGGCTCTTCTAAACCGTCTCCCGATGGGAAATGTGTGTCGAGAAGCACCTCAAGGGATTCCCCACTATTACGTGACCATTCCCCGTTCTCTTTCTTTATTAGTCCCTGGCATTTTTTCAACCGTGCTGTTTCGCTGGAGCACTCTATGTCCGTACAGAAACTAGAGGGCAAGTTTTGTTATGCGCAGTCATAAGCGTTCTTGTTAGGATTTCATTCGACTCCTCCAGTTCCTCCACATTGGCAACCTCTTTGGGTTGTCCCAGTTTTGTTTCTACATGTTTCTGGAATTTAATTCAGTTCTCTACCCTCTTTAGGGGGATGCTGAATTTGATATACGCATGATAGGAGATGGATGGTCTATAAAGAACCATCCAATCATACCTTTATATATCACGTTCGGAGCTCAATGTAATATCCAGAACATTGCTGGATGTTGGAACAATGTATGTAGGTACATTTTCCCTGTTAGCTATCTGCAAATTGGTTTGCAGGATGTAACAAAATAGAGATTCGCCTCTCTCGTTCTTATCTGTTCCTCCCCACGCATTGTGGTGAGCATTTGCATCTGCGCCTATGACCAACCGCCCTTTGCGCCTTTCCTCCTGTACCTACTAGCCTTTTGCACTCCATTGGTGGAACCTCCGCGGCATGGGCGATGTAGCAGGATGCCAGGATAAATGCCTGCTTATTCTTTTGCTCAACGGCCACCGCTACGAGGTCCTCAGTCTTGTAGTTAGGCAGCATATATGAATGCAGTTGTTTCCTTACTATTACTACATTTCGCATCCGTCCTTCCGTTTGCGCGTAATAAACGCCAAATCCGCCCGCGCTAAGTCCAGAAACCTTTCCTCCCGATGAGAGCCACGGTTCCTGGTTCGCTCGACGCCACTTTACTGTGCTGGAGGTTTATCTGTAGGACTCGCAGCACCATTGGGCTGTTTGTCCCCCTCCACCAACTTCGTTTTGACGTCGTAGTCCTTCCCTTGCCCTTTTGGTTTAGAGTATTCGAGGCCCCCATCAGCCTCTCGTGACTGTTGTGCCGGGTGTTCCTCTGTGCGAGTCACAGCACCATTTGGCGGTTGGTCGTCTTCTAACACCTTTGTGGTGACGTCGGCGACCTCCACTTGCCTTTTTTCCCTTAGGCTTTTAAGGTCCTTTTCGACTTCACCCACCTCTGGCGTGTTGGGGTTTTTATCCTCGGGACTTCCTTTCCTAAGTCGCATGTAAATTTTGCCAGTGTCAAAGGACATTTTGCCAAGCTGCGTGTACAAACTATCCTCCGCCTGCTTGTTTATTTGGAAGATGTAGAACTGACCATCCTCGGTAGGCGGAGATACAGTAAGTACCTTCCAATGCTGTGTCGCTATGTTCGGATTCTGATTCTGCAGAAGTCGCAGTGTATCCTCCGACTTCATCACGCATGGTATCCATACCTTAACTTTTGGTACCGTGGAGATTTGCGCTTTATCCATTACCTCAAACCGCGCGTTCGTGCCTTTGGAGGTTTGGAACCACTTCCTCCAGCCACCGCATGCTCGCAATGTTTTCGCACGCTATCATCTTCACACCATTATACCATCCCCCGAATCAAAGGTTGGAAGGGGCTTACTTGGTTATTCCCGCCTCATCTTAAGAACTAAGCTAATAAGCTCCCTTTCCATAGATCTCCACCTTTCAGTAGTCATTTGTCTGAAAGGACTGCTACGATCAACCAGCGCCACAGTCGGTGACTACTTTGCCACATCACTCATCTTCTCGGAAAAAGCCGGAGTCTTAGTTTTATCTCCCTTTGGCACCTCCGAGAAAGCCGGAGTCTTAGCGTTAACTCTCTTTAGCACCTCCGAGAAAGCCGGAGTCTTAGCGTTATCTACCTTTGCCTTATCTCCTACTTCCGCAGTTGGAACTTCCCTCTGACTCGCAGCTTTCGAGGTAGTTGATACCTCGCTATTGGGGCCCATCTGTCTTACAGCATTGAGCCTACTTGTCTTGTCTATGCGACTGCCCTGCCTCGCGGAGCTAGGACTGGGTCCCTTCTGCCTCTTGAAAGCAGGCTTGTCGCCTTCCGCCGAACATTGCCTCTTCATTCTGCCATTCGACGCTTCTTCCTCCACGTACCGGTTGCCGAACCGAGGGTTTCCCGCAGTAAACCTTTTGAACTACCTTCGACCTACTTCTACCGCTTCATGAGCCCATTCCAAGCGCTCGATCTCCACTTCTGTTGGGTCGACCACTGCTCCCCAGCGTTGTACAATTCATAGTGCTGCAAGGGCTGCGAGAGAGCTCTTTTACTTCCTCTGCTCGTTACCCTTCTCCACCCTTCTACACCGTTTTCATTTGTGTGCTTCTCCAACACCGAGTTCATTGAATCAGCACTACTCTCGCTCCCCGAGTCCGACGCATCGCTTAGTTCGTATTTTTCGTCCTTGGATTGCGACTCAGTCCTCCTCTTTACATCGTCCTTATTACAATCAGGTAATGAGTCAATCATCTTGGTTACGACCACCACCTGCCCAACAAGGCGGGCTCAGCGGTCCAGTATTATATACGGGGAAAGAACCGTCCGCCACAGCAGTACACCTTACTGTGGTAAGGCCATAAATACTTTCCGAGGTGGACCGGTATCTGGAAGGCTCCGTTCGAATACAGCCGAATTTATCCCCTGGCTGCAAATCGTCCAATATGCACGGTCCGCATAACGCCCTGGATTAGGCGGGTTGGCAGTTCTTGGTCACCGACATCCCGCCACCCTCCTATGAGGCGAAATGGCGTAGATGTCAGTCTTAAACAGCTCAGCCTCATAGTCGGGCGCTATGGAGTTCGGCTAAGCTATCACACCAACGACAAGGTGCCTACCCTAGTGAGGGTAAGTTAGACTAAGAACATTATAAATGAAATACAATTCATGATTTGAAGCAAAATTATTCGGTGTTAGACCACAATTCGAAGCACTAGCTGACCATTGAACGTTAAACAGGTTAAAGTCACCAAGCACGCTGAGATGGCTATCGTGTAGATCGTTGAGAACCAAAGAAATAATATTATCAGCATATCCCTTGTATAGCTCAAATGAGCTGCCAGGTGGTACATACGACGCCAGTACGTAGCTGCATTTGCCAGAAAAGAATCTTTTTAGGACGGTCATACTCTGTTCAGCGTGTCTCGTGCAAGGAATGGTTGCATCGGACAGGTTGTTCTGGGCTTGATCCCAAAACCCGACGTCCACGTAACTTTTATAAATCTTTTGTGGCTCCTTGCTGCTCACGCCCAAGGGCGTCCCGTAGTCTACGCCTAAGCGCCCCTCCACTACCTTCCAGCAGCCTCGCTGCTCAGCAAGCCACAACAAGTACCCGCTGCTGCTCGCGCCCCACTGCGCCAACAACTCAAACAGCTGATACCACTCATAACTACTACCTCCGTAGTAGAGCTGGTAGCAATGCTGAGCATCAGCCCCTTCCCCCGTCTTCTTCTCCCCCCCTCTTTTCTGGCAGCAATCGTGCAGGTCAGGGAAACAGACTCTTAGTCCCTACCTCCGTTTGCACCGTCTGCCAGCACAGAATATATAGGTTTGCGACATCCGCTCAATGCAGCTCCTGCCTTGGGTGGTGCCACTTTCCTAGATGTTCTGGTCTCCGCGACGGCAACCCTTCGACGGGTTTCATCGCGCCATGTTGCCAGGTCGCAAACCCAAATCATCCGGGTACCCCAATGCTTGCCCAAGGGCGCCCAGTCCCAAGGCCACAACAGCAGTTGCGTCCTGGCTTTCCACAACCTAGGCGTAGTCACCCGTCACTTACCCCTAGAGTGGCGGCGTCACCCCTCATGCACTTCAGAATTCTGCAGTTAAACTGTAATGGACTAACTGGGAAGATTACGGAGATAGTCGATTTCATGAAGCGGCACAACATCCGCATTGCTGCGATTCATGAGACTAAACTCACAGCAAGATCTGCATTGCAGACCTGCTCTGGGTATAATGTCCACAGGAAGGACCGCGAGAGCGGAAATGGAGGCGGCATCGCGTTTATTATACACCACTCTGTGCAATATCATATATTTGATCCTGGCATCGACCGCAGGGACAATGTCTTAGAACGTCAAGGCCTATCTGTCCGGTCAGGCGATGCAAATCTAGAAATCATCAACATCTACATCCCTCCTGTCACCTGTTGCCCCAGTGGATACCGCCCTAAAATCGAGGCCTTACTCACTGTCAACAATCGCATTATCTTAGGCGATTTCAATGCCCATCACGACCTATGTCATTCAAACTTGCGGGCGGACAGTAGGGGTGAGATTTTGGCGGATCAAATAGAAGAAACGAAGTTCTGCACAATAAACGGAGATGCCCCCACACGTATGGTAGGAAGCTGTCATAGCTCGCCAGATATCTCAATCGTGAGCGCAGAACTCGTAAACTGCGTCAACTGGCAGCCGATGGTAACATTGGCATCCGACCACCTGCCCATACTTATTTCGTTCGAGCGTACCGCCGACTTCATCGTCACCAAAAAACGCACTTTCATAAACTTCAAAAAAGGAAAGTGGGAAGAATAGCAGCTTTGCTGCCCTCCCTATCCCGACTGATGCCCGCCAAGGGGAGCGTGCCTTCCGTAAGGTCATTGAATCCGCCTCGGCACATTTCATTCCCGCCGGGAGAATTCCCGAAATCCGGCCCCACTTCCCGGCGGAGGCCGCGAGCTTAGCGGGGGAAAGGGGAGCTTATAAGACAGCTTGATCCAGGCGACCCCCAAATAAGGGATATAAACCAACGCATCAGATTGCTTGTGGACGAACACAAGCGGGCGAAATGGGAAGAGCACCTAAGAGGTTGTAACCTCTCTACCGGTGTAGGTAAAGTAAAGTCCCTATCGAATCCGACTAAGCACAAAGACAAAGGGTCCATCGCCTTTGGCGATAAGGTGCTGTCGGATGCGGAAAAATGCGCGAGCGCTTTCTGCCGACAATATATGATGCATCCTACGGTCGACAAAGATAGACGGAGAGCCAATAGACACGCACATAATACAAATTCAGCGCGTCACCAATCACCATCACCGCTAGAGAGATTGAGGACGCCATTGGTCGCGCTAAACCATCCAAAGCAGTGGGCCCAGACGGCATAGCCATGCCCATGCTTAAAAACCTAGGGAAAGCGGGTTTCAAATATTTAGCGCATGTCTTCAACCTGTCTCTCTCCACCTTTGCCATAACCGATAAATGGAAAATGGTCAAGGTGGTCCCGCTACTAAAGCCTGGGAAACCAGCTAACGTAGGTGAGTCATATCGTCCGATATCTCTCCTATCGCCTGTGGCAAAGACGCTTGAAGCCATTTTGCTCCCATATTTCCAAGCACATTTGCAGCTAGCCCCTCATCAGCATGGCTTTAGAAAACTCTATAGCACTACCTCCGCGCTAAATGTCATTAGCACCCAGATAAATTGCGGTTTGAATTAATACCCCCACCATAGAACATTACTTGTAGCGCTAGACCTATCAAAAGCCTTTGATACGGTCAACCATGGCTCATTACTGCAAGACCTGGAACTACCCTTCCCCCATGTCTTAAAAGGTGGACCGCAAATTATCTGGGTGGTCGGCAGGCATCTGTGCAATTCAGAAACGAAACATCAAAACCAAGGAGAATTAAACAAGGGGTGCCACAGGGTGGTGTCCTATCCCCACTTTTGTTTAATTTCTACATATCTAAGCTACCTTCACCACCGGAAGGAGTCACAATCGTTTCCTACGCCGATGACTGCACAATAATGGCCACATGCCCAGGCCCAGAGATCGATGAGCTATGCAATAAAATAAACGGCTATCTCCCTGATCTCTCCAGTTTTTTCGCCTCGCGAAACCTGGCATTGTCACCGACTAAATCTTCCGCGACCTTATTTACAACATGGACGCCCCAAATGTCGACCATATTGAACATCCACGTCGATGGCACTACGCTACCGACTGTCCTACACCCCAAAATCTTGGGTGTGACGTTTGATCAGGATCTACATTTTGGTGCGCACGCAACCGCAATTGTTCCGAGAATTCAGAGCCGTAATAAAATCCTCAAATCCCTTGCTGGCAGCACCTGGGGAAAAGATAAAGAAACGCTCATGAACACATACAAAGCAATTAGCCAGCCGATTACGTGCTACGCGTCACCCATATGGTCGCCAAGCCTAAAAACCACCCACTGGAAGAAACTACAGGCCTGCCAAAATACTGCTCTCAGAATCGCCACGGGCTGTCTTCTTATGTCCCCAGAATACCATCTGCATAATGAGGCGAGAATACTCCCCATCAGGGAGAGAAATGAGATGCTGACCAAACAGTTTCTGTTGAATACCCAGAAACCTGGGCATCCTAACAGACATCTGATTGACGAACCAGCACCGCCTAGGGGCCTAAGGAGTCATCTCCGTAAGCATTTTGAGGAAATACGGCACCTGAGAACCCAGCCGTATGAAGCGAAAAAACACAAGCAGGTCCTTGGTGAACTCCATAGACAGGCGTCGGACCTTTATGTCGGGAATTGCCCGGTGAATCCAGTACTTGAAGAAAAATATCCAGAACTCGCGGAAGAGGAACGCATACTCCCCAGGGAAACGCGTGTCACTCTTGCTCAGCTTCGTTCTGAATACTGTAACAGGTTAAACTCTTACCTATCCAGAATCAACCCTGACATACAAAATGTATGCCCCGCTTGCAATATGTCCCCACATGACACCAATCATCTCTTCAATTGTAATGTGGAACCAACGCCCCTGTTGAAACGGCAAGTTTCCTTGGACTCCCGTTAGAGGATATTGATGAAAATTTGTGATCGGTCGCGGCTATTAGGTGGGGCGAGCATTGCTACAACAACAACAACAACATGTAAAGATAGTAGGACCTTTAACACATCTGCAAATTTGATCAAGCAGAGAATCACCATAGTTTAGTTGAACTAAAAACGCACACAATTGCGTTTTGACTGCGATTAGTACATCTCCGCCACGAAGATGACCAGTTTTACCAGCATTTCGATATTTCCGAAAAACATTGTAAATATTTAAGTCAAAGAATTCACTGTCAAAAAGTTTTCATTAAGCCACGTCCCAATGATAACAAAGACATCGTAATCCATTTGTGAACTAAAGTTATGCACGATATCAGACTTTGTCCTCATACCGGAAACATTGTGGAAATATATTTTTAGTCTACAATCATTATTATTACACCTTACTACTTCTGTTGTGCTTTTTTCTGAGCCTTTCGAAAGGCCTTCTTGACCCTCTCCTCCACGTTGAGCTTCCATGACAGCTTACTGTCAAGCATGATTCCTAGATATTCTGTTCAAGGTTTCTCCTGTAAGGTCACCCCTCCTAACTTAGGCCTGGTCCAATTAGGGACCTTGTACTTCTTTGTAAACAAGACCATATCCGTCTTCTCCGCGTTGACTTTCAACCCGACATTAGATGCCCAGGTATGAAGAGCCCAAAGCGCCCGATCCATCAAAGAACTAATCGTTCGAAGGCACTTTCCACTTATGACAATTGGAACGTCATCTGCGTAAGCCGTAAGTTTTACGGGTCCCTCATCGAATCGCCTGAGCAGTTGGTTGGTGACCAGCGTCCACAGCAGAGGTGATAGCACCCCTCCATGCGGCGTGTCCCTGTGCACTGATTTCGTGGCCTCCTACAGTCACCATTGTGATGTAATCTTTCTGCAATTTAACTTGCAGCCGATCCATCTGAATAAGGCAGGATGTACGTTTATGTAATTAAGACCATCCATAATCGCCCATTTTGCAACATTATTGAAAGCCCCGACAATGTCCAAGAAGACTTCTAGAGAATACTCCTTATATTCCAGGGATTTCTCTATGCTTATTACGACCCTATGCAATGCGGTGTCTACCGACTTGCCTTTGGTGTATGCATGCAGAGTTGTGGAGAGCAGCTTTTCATCCACGTTGGATTTTATGTACACATCTATAAGCCTCTCAAAGTTTTCGAGCAGAAATGATGTTAAGCTAATGGGTCTATAGTCTTTGGGATACACGTGACCGATCTTCCCCGCCTTTGTTAGGAAAGCTACACGAGCGGTTCTGCAAGAGTACGGTATATGATTCAGCCTTACGCACCCATCGAATATTATTTTAAGCCATTCCACAACCTCCATACTTGAAACTTGTAGCATGGCCGGGAATACACCGTCTGGGCCCGGCGATTTAAACTTAGAAAACGGTTTTACTGCCCATTCTATCTTGGTATCGGTCACCAAGCCCGGCACTACTAGCTTCGTGATCGAAGTGTGAGTGATGTCTGCTGGCTCTTCTAAACCGTCTCCCGATGGGAAATGTGTGTCGAGAAGCACCTCAAGGGATTCCTCACTATTAAATGACCATTCCCCGTTCTCTTTTTTTATTAGTCCCTGGGCTATGTTTCCTTTTGCTAGGAATTTTCAACCGTGCTGTTTCGCTGGAGCACTCTATGTCCGTACAGAAACTTTTCCATGAGTTTCTCTTCGCCCTGGTAATTTCCACTTGTAGATCCCCCGGAGATCCCTGTACTCGTCCCGACACGCTTCGCTTTCCGCGGTCTTTGCGAGCTTAAACATTTCTTTTACCTGTCTTTTTAGAAGACTCAGCTCATTGCTCCACCATGGCAGCTTTGCTTTTCCTCTGAATCTTCTTAGAGGGCAAGCTTTGTTATGCGCAGTCATAAGCGCCCTTGTTAGGAATTCATTTGACTCCTCCAGTTCCTCCATATTGGCAACCTCTTTGGGTTGTCCCAGTTTTGTTTCTACATGTTTCTAAAATTTAATTCAGTTCATTGACCTAGGGTTTCTAAAGGTTCCTCCCTTCTCTACCCTCTTTAGGGGGATGCTGAATTTGATATACGCATGGTCGGAGAAGAGCCATCCAATCATACCTTTATATATCACGCTCGGAGCTCATTGTAATATCCAGAACATTGCTGGATGTTGGACCAATGTATGTAGGGACATTCCCCTGTTTGCTATCCGCAAATTGGTTTGCAGGATGTAACAAAATAGAGATTCGCCTCTCTCGTTCGTATCTGCTCCTCCCCACGCATTGTGGTGCACATTTGCATCTGCGCCTATGACCAACCACCCTTTGCGCCCTTCCTCCTGTACTAGCCTTTTGCACTCCATTGTCGGAACCTCCGTGGCATGGGTCATGTAGCAGAACGCCAGGATAAATGCCTGCTTATTCTTTTGCTTAACGGCCACCGCTACGAGGTCCTCAGCCTTGTAATTAGGCAGCATATATGAATGAAGCTGTTTCCTTACCATTACTACAGCTCGCACCCATCCTTCCGTTTGCGCGTAGTAAACGCCAAATCCGCGCGCGCTAAGTCCAGAAACCTTTCCTCTCGATGAGAGCCACGGTTACTGGATCAGCGCCACATCAAAGGAACCCTCCTCAAGAGTTAGGAGGAGTACGCTCGACGCCACTTTACTCTGTTGGAGGTTTATCTGTAGGACTCACAGCACCATTGAGCTGTTTGTCCTCTCCACCAACTTCGTTTTGACATCGTCGTCCTCCTGTTGCCCTTTTGGTTTAGAGTATTCGAGGCCCCCTTCAGCCTCTCGTGACTGTTGTGCCGGGTGTTCCTCTGTGCGAGTCACAGCACCATTTGGCAGTTGGTCATCTTCTAACACCTTAGTGGTGACGTCGGGAACCTCCACCTTTTCCACTTCGCTCACCTCTAGCGTGTTGGGGTTTTTATCCTCGGGACTTTTTTTCCTAAGTCGCATGTACATTTTGCCAGTGCCAAAGGACATTTTGCCAAGCTGCGTGTACAAAATATCCTCCGCCTGCTTGTTTATTTGGAAGATGTAGAACTGACCATCCTCGGTAGGCCGAGATACAGTAAGTACCTTCCAATCCTGTGTCGCTATGTTTGGATTCTGATTCTGCAGAAGTCGCAGTGTATCCTCCGACTTCATCACGCATGTTATCCATACCTTAACTTTTGGTGCCGTGTGGATTTGCGCTTTATCCACAACCTCAAACCGCGCGTTCGTTCCTTCCCTTTGGAGGTTTGGAACCACTTCCTCCAGCCACCGCATGTTCGCGATGTTGTTGCACGCTATCATCTTCACACCATTATACCATCCCCCCGAATCAAAGGTTGGATGGGGCTTACTTGGTTGTTCCCGCATCATTTTAAGCATTAAGCTAATAAGCTCCCTTTCCACAGATCTCCTCCTTTCAGTAGTCATTTGTCCGAAAGGACTGCTACGACCAACCAGCGCCACTGTCAGTGACTACTTTGCCACACTCGGAAAAAACCGGAGTCTTAGTTTTATCTTCCTTTGGCACCTCCCAGAAAGCCGGAGTCTTAGCGTTATCTCCCTTTGGCTTATCTCCTACTTCCGTAGTTGGAACTTCCCTCTGATTCGCAGCTTTCGAGGTAGTTGCTACCTTGCTATTGGGGCCCATCTGTCTTACAGCATTGAGCCTACTTGTCTTGTCTGTGCGACTGCCCTGCCTCGCGGAGCTAGGACTAGGTCCCTTCTGCCTCTTGAAAGCAGGCTTGTCGCCTTCCGCCGAACATTGCCTCTTCATTCTGCCATTCGACGCTTCTTCCTCCTCGTACCGGTTGCCGAACCGAGGGTTTCCCGCAGTAAACCTTTTGAACTACCTTCGACCTACTTCTACCGCTTCATGAGCCCATTCCAAGCGCTCGATCTCCACTTCTGTTGGGTCGGCCACTGCTCCCCAGCATTGTACAATTCATAGTGCTGCAAGGGACTGCGAGAGAGCTCTTTTACTTCCTCTGCTCGTTACCCTTCTCCACTCTTCTACACCGTTTTCATTTGTGTGCTTCTCCAACACGGAGTTCATTGAATCAGCACTACTCTCGCTCCCCGAGTCCGACGCATCACTTAATTCGTATTTGTCGTCCTTGGATTGCGACTCAGTCCTCCTCTTTACATCGTCCTTATTACAATCAGGTAATGAGTCAATCATCTTGGTCGTACGACCACCACCTGCCCGACAAGGCGGTCTCAGCGGTCCAGTATTATATACGGGGAAAGAACCGTCCGCCACAGCAGCGCACCTTACTGTGGTAAGGCCATAAATACTTCCCGAGGTGGACCGGTATCGGGAAGGCTCCGTTCGAATACAGCCGAATTTATCCCCTGGCTGCAAATCGTCCAATATGCACGGTCCGCATAACGCCCTGGATTGGGCGGGTTGGCAGTTCTTGGTCACCGACATCCCGCCGCCCTCCTATGAGGCGAAATGGCGTAGATGTCAGTCTTAAACAGCTCCGCCTCATAGTCGGGCGCTATGGAGTTCGGCTAAGCTATCACACCAACGACAAGGTGCCTACCCTAGTGAGGGTAAGTTAGACTAAGAACATTATAAATGAAATACAATTCATGATTTGAAGTAAAATTATTCGGTGTTAGACCACAATTCGAAGCACTAGCTGACCATTGAACGTTAAACAGGTTAAATTCACCAAGCACGCTGAGATGGCTATCGTGTAAATCGTTGAGAACCAAAGAAATAATATTATCAGCATGTCCCTTGTATAGCTCAAATAAGCTGCCAGGTGGTACATACGACGCCAGTAGATGTAAAGATCGTTGCGAAGTAGGACCTTTAACACATATGCAAATATGATGAAGCAGAGAATCACCATTGTTTAGTTGAACTAAAAACGCACACAACTGCGTTTTGACTGCGATTAGTACACCTCCGCGACGAAGGCGACCAGTTTTACCAGCATCTCGATCTTTCCGAAAAGCATTGTAAATATTTAAGTCAAAGAACTCACTGTCAAAAAGTTTTCATTAAGCCACGTCCCAATGATAACAAAGACATCGCAATCCATTTGTGAACTGAAGTTATGCACGATATCAGACTTGTTCCTCATACCGGAAACATTGTGGAAATATATTTTTAGTCCACAATCATTATTACTACACCTTACTACTTCTGTTGTTCTTTTTTCTGAGCCTTTCGAAAAAACTGAAAAGGCTTTACAGTGACATTTTCAGGCCAAATATCCGAGCTTAATAATTTATCATATTCAGACTCCGACACATCCAGTTTAAAGTTAATTTTATGCCGAGTAGAAATTGAGATGTCTTTTTTCAATAATCTGAAACACGAGATCGAAGTTATATCTAAAATAATATGTTTAGACACATAATCTTTGATGTCAGCTTCAGACACTGAAGACGAAAATGTAGCTCGGTGTAGCCATTTAAGGCGAGCAGCAACGACGAGTTCTGTGGAAGCATTTGTACCTCTTATACAAACTTGGTTAATATTATTATTATTTTTCATGGGCCTCTTTTTCGGCACAGTCGCCCATTGTCCAATATTTGCCTCACTAACCACAATAGCAGAGTACTCAGCTACTGACGGCGCAGCCACAGCAGTCGAAGCCAAGCAAGCATTTGAATTCGCTTTAGCACAACCATTAGCAGTAGATGAACAATCTAGTGAGAGAGCATTATCGGTGATTACAGCTGTCGACGCCACCGTAGACGCATATGACAGCGATGTTGTTGTGAGTGTAATGGCATCATCAGCATGCATTTCATTATTTGTTGAGCCCGAACTATCAAATATAGCAGAAACAGTACTCGCAGTCGACGACAACGGCTGACTTGAGTGATTTTTACTTGTATCGGGCTATGGCAAATCAGCTGTAATAGGCTGTTTAGTATATGCAATCGTGCTTTTGTTATTGTTTACAGAATGAGACAAAGGAGAACCAACAAAAGTAGGCTGTTTAGTTGTTGTAGTTGAAATTTTGCTGTTTGCCTTTGCACTGGATGTTTTTTGTTTATGATTGGAGCCATTGTTAGCTTTTGCTTTTGAAGACATAGACTGCTTAGTTTTTGCAGCCGAACCAGAGTCATTGAATTTGATTTGCGAAGTTGACTGCTTTGTTATTTCGGTAAATTCTGTTTGAATAGCCTCATGCAAAGCAGCAGAACGAGATGATTTTAGATCAGTTGCATAAGCAGCAACAACACAATGAAGAGTTTGCAACTCCAATGACAACGAAGAAATCGCAGAATTTGTTCATCAATCGCCGAATGGAGAGAAAGAATTTCGACAAAAAGAGTGTCAAACATTCGCGAGTTATCATCTTTCAGAGCATTCACCAGAGAAAGAATGTTAGCATTTTCAAAGCGTAGAGCAGAAATTTCATTCGCGATATCATGCAGAGATAGTTGTTGGTTACTATTGTTCTCATCGCATTGCATTTCACTGATTGCAGCACTAGAGAGGGTGGTTGGCAGCAGAGTTGTGCATATAGAACCGCGACGCTCCACCGAACACGCTTTATAAAAAAAGTGTTTATTTGACGAGAGAAGAAACTCGAGACCGGCTAGTGAAATATTCACACATTTGAGATGAAAAAAGTCTTTACATTTTGCACATCCCACCTTCGGTTGACCACGGTCAACTTTCTGACCACAAACACATGGCATATTGAATCATGCATATACTTTTATTTTATATGCATATATTTTTAACTATTTTATAGGAATTAGAAATGAGATTTCATGAATAGAGTCACTGTCTCTAAGCAGATAAAGCTAGAGTTAAGAATGTTCACAATTATACCTAGGAAAATATACAGGAACGCGGAGCGATAAAAAACACGACCGCCCCGTTCAGCAGTTTCTTGGCAACTAACCCCTCCGACATCATTTCTCGATAGTTTTCGGTATCCGTCCGGGATCCCTTCGGGGTCATTTCGCGACTTTTTCGGGATCTTTTGGATTCCCTTCCGGCATCATTTCTGGATGGTTTTCGGGATCCATCCAGGATCCCGTCGGGGTCGTTTCGGAACTTTTTCGGGATCATTTGGGGTCCCTTTCGGCATAATTTCTGGATAATTTTCGGGATCCGTCCGGGATCCCGTGAGGGTTATTTCGGGACTTTTTCGGTAGTATTCCGAGATCATTTGGAGATCCTTGCGAGATGATTTCTGTATGGTTTTCGGGATCCCGTCGGGGCAATTTCCGGACTGTTTCGGGATACTTTTGGGATTCTTCCGGGATCATTTCTGTATAGTTTTCGGGATCTGTCCGGCATCACGTTGGGGTAATTTCGGCAGTTTTTCTGGACTATGTCAGGGTCATTTCGGGACTCTTTCGCGATTATTTATGGATAATTTTTGGGATCCATGCTGAATTCCATCGGCGTTATTTCGGGACATTTTCGGTATACTTCCGGGATTACTTCTGGATCCCGTCAGAGTAATTTTGGAAATTTTTCGGGATCATTTGGGGACCCTTCCAACATCATATCTGAATGGTTTTCAGCATCCGTCCGGGATCACGCGACGGTTATTACGAGACTTTTTCGTGAATATTCCGGGATAATTTGGGGATCCTTCCGGGATCAATTCTGGATAGTTTTCGGGATCCCGTCGGTGTCATTTTGGAACTATTTCGGGATCATTTGGGGACTCCTCCGGTATCATTCCCGGAGGATTTTCGGGATCCGTCCGGGTACCCGTCAGGGTCATTTAGGGATTTTTTCGGGACTATTTCGGGATCCATTTGGGCCTCTTCCTGGATAATTTCTGGATAGTTCTCGAGATCCTTCCGGGATCCCGTCGAAGTTATTTCGGCCCTTTTTAGGGAGTATTTCGGGATCATTCCTGTATGATTTTCGCGATCCCGTCAAGGTCATTTCGGGACTATTTCGGGATAATTTGTGGACCCTTCCGGGATCACTTCTGAATTGTTTTCGGTATCCGTCCGAGATCCCGTCGGGGTCATTTTGGGACTTTTTCTGGACTATGTCGGGATAATTTAGGAACTTTCCGTGATATTTCCTGGCTGATGTTTGGGATCCGTCCGCGGGCACGTCGGGGTCATTTCGGAACTTTTTCGGGATCATTTCGGTACCCTTCAGGGATCATTTCTATGTGATACTCTGGATCAGTCTAGAATCGCGTCATTGTCAATTCGAAACTTTTTTGGGATTATTCCGGGACCTTTTGGAGACCCTTCCGCGATCATTTCTGGATGGTTTTCGGGATCCGTCTGCAATACCGTCGGCGTAATTTCGTGGCTTTTTCTGGATAATTTCGGGATCATTTGGGGACCCTATCAGGTTATCACCTCATTTAGTTCTTTACTCTATTCCAAAAAAAAAAAAATACCTTGGACAGAAAAAAATTTTGAACAGATAATTTGATAAGTAGGCTAACAAGAATAGCCTTATATTTTATTTCCTCCCTGCGGACGGGGCCGCGGATAAAGGCCAGTATATATATTATATATTGGAAAGTTTGGATGTTTGGATGTCCAGACGTTTGTTTTTGCGCCTCAATCGCGCAAGAACGGCTGGACGTATTTGAATGAAATTTGGCACACATATATCCAGTAGTCTAGAAGGATCTACTAGCTTTATATTTTTCAAAAGGGGGGAGGTCCCCGCCCCCTAAGAAGAGTTATAATTTAATTATTATATTTTTTCGTTTTTGTGACTGAATCACGCCAGAACGGCTACACAGATTTTGATGAATTTTGGGACACAGAAAATAGTCTATTAGCGAAATTTTTTTCGAAAATGGAAAGGGGGTGGGGGTCTCACGACCCCTTCGAACAAAAACATTTTAATAATTTTTAGACATTATAACTTTACGTATACTGGCCTTCACCAATATTACGGACTCAACGGGTCAAATAAGTCGAGGGCTTACAAAGTGAGTACTGATCATTTTGGAACACTTCCGGGATCATTTCTGTATAGTTTCCGGGATCCGTCCGGAGTTATTTTGGGACATTTTCGGGACTATTCGGGGATCATTTCGGGACTATTTAGCGATCATTTAAGGACCCTTCCGGCATCATTCTGGATGGGTTTCGGGATCCGTCCGGCATCCCGTCGAAGTATTCTCTGGACTTTTTCTCGACAAATACGGGATAATTTGAGGACCCTTTCGGCATCATTTCTGGATGGTTTTCGGAATCCGTCCTGGATCCCGTCAGGGCCATTTCGGGACTATTAGGGGATCGTTTGAGAACCTTTCCGGCATCATTTCTGGATAGTTTTCGTTATCCGTCCGGGATCCCGACGGGGTTATTTCGGGACTTTTTCGGGATCATTTGGGGTACCTACTGGCATTATTTCTGGATGGTTCTCGGTATCCGTCCGGGATCCCTTCGGGGTCATTTCGGGACTTTTTCTCGACTAATACGGGATCATTTAATAATAATTGGACGTTGTGGCAGCGCACTGCCCTCAAGTGGCCCAATGACACCAGGCTAATCCTGTTCATTATCCTTTTTTATACTTTTCATGAAAATGAAATGGTATATTAATTTCGTCATGAATCCCAAAATTGTAAGTCCTTAAAGGAAAATAGACAGACCCACCATTAAGTATGCCGAAATAATCAGGATGAAGAGCTGAGTTAATTTAGCCATGTCCGTCTCTCCGTCTGTCCGTCTGTCTGTTTGTATGCAGACTAGTCCCTCAATTTTTGAGATATCTTGATAAAATTTGGCGAGCGGGTGTATTTGGGTGTCCGATTAGACATTTGTCGGAGCCGACCAGATCGGACCACTATCTCCTCCATACAACCGATTTTTCAGAAAAAGAAAAATTTTGTCACATCTTCCTCAATTTATCAGATTGAAGCTTCAAACTTCACCATATACTTTCGTATATTGCACATATTGTTTGTCTGAAAAAATTGATGAGATCGGTAGTATATATTGTATATATCCCCACAACAGATTTTTCAGATAAGAAACTTTTCGTAATTACTGCCCTATTTTAAGAGCTAGAGGCTTCAAATTTCAACGAATGCTTACGTATATAGCAGATATTTTTGTCTGAAAAATCATAAAGATAGGTGGTATATATAGTATATATATGGTGGTATATATAATATATATATATACTATATATATATTTTTTTTCGCAATTTCAGTCCTATTTTAAGAGCTAGAAGCTTCAAATTTCGCCAAATGCTTACGCATGTAGCATATATTGTTGTATTAACAAATCATAGAGATCGGCGGTATATATAGTATATATCTCATACAACCGATTGTTCACATAAGAAACTTTTCGCAATTTCTACCCCATTTTAACAGCTATAAGCTTCAAATTTTACTGATTGCTTACGTATATAGTATATATTGTTGTGTGAAAAAATCATAGAGATCGGTGATATATATAATATATATATGATGGTATATATACTATATATATATTTTTTTTTCGCAATTTCAGCCCCATTTTAAGAGTTAGAAGCTTCAAATTTCACCAAATGCTTACGCATGTAGCATATATTGTTGTCTGAAAAAATCATAGAGATCGGTGGTATATATATTATATACCCCATATAAACACTCATTTTTTCCCCTTTTTTACGGCTAGAAGCTTCAAAACTCATAAAATTTCATCAAATAGTTACGCTTACGTCATATATTGTTGAAATACGTGATTCGCAGTCATAGTTTTTACATGCAGACCACAAAAAACGTGTAGCTTTCAAATTTCACCAAATGCTTATGTGTATAGCAGATATGGTTGTCTGAAAAATTATAAAAATCGGTGGTATATATAGTATATATATGGTAGTATATATAGTATTGTTACGAATATTAGCAAAACTAAGGGGTGCTGCTATCTCTAAGCCGATGCTAAGCAGTGACGCGAATTCACATCAATAATCCAATCATTATGTATCTACATAAACGAAACAATAATTGCGTCTACACATATGTACCATGTACGTATACGAGCAGCGTAGAATCAATGCACAAACTCCTGCATATATCTGAGATACTCCTGAAAGTATGCAATGAGAAAAGCTATAAAATTGTGCAATTGTAGTTACAGCTGAGAAGTTTGAGAGCTGATGGACTAGTAGATTCTGGAAGCGCCTAGAAAATGCGAACGTTGAAATCAAAGAGTATAAAAGCCAACAAGTGTAGAGGCGCTGGAATTCAGTTTGAGTTGAGCTGTCAAGCAGTTATTGATTAAGCACGCGCTCTGGCGGCCAATAGTAGAGTTTCATTTAAGCTATCAGTCAGTTTGGTTATTAAGCCAGCTAGTTGCAAAGTATAAGTGTTATTGTGAAGTACTTTAATAAAAGCCATTTTTCCATTATTCAATATTGGAGTAATTTATTCAACAGTTGAGTGATTCGAACTCAGCAGAAGGTTGCAAAAAAGAATATTTGCAGGAAATTCGTTACAGTATATATATATACTATATATATATTTTTTTTGCAATTTCAGCACCATTCTAACAGCTAGAAGCTTCAAATTTAACAAATGCTTACGTGTATAGCATATATTGTTGTCTGGAAAAATTATACAGATCGGTGATATATATAGTATATATCTCATACAACCGATTGTTCAGATAAGAAACTTTGCGCAATTTCTGTCCCATTTTAACAGCTAAAAGCTTTAAATTTCACCGATTGCTTACGTATATAGCGTATATTGTTGTCTGAAAAAAGCATAGAGATCGGTGGTATATATATTATATACCCCATATAAACTGTAATTTTTGCCCCTTCGGCCCATTTTAACAGCTAGAAGCTTAAAGTTTCACCAATTGCTTACGTATATATCATATATATATTGCTGTCTGAAAAATTCATAGAGATCGGTGGTATATATATTATATACCCCATATAAACTGTAATTTTTGCCCCTTTTTTACGGCTAGAAGCTGAAACTTTGCATCCCCACACAAAGTACCTACCTATTTTTATACTCAGTTGAGCAGAGCTCACAGAGTATAATATCTTTGATTGGATAACGGTTGGGTGTACAGGTATAAAGGAATCGAGATAGATATAGACTTCCATATTGATTGAGCCATGTCCGTCCGTCCGTCCCTTAACACGGTAACTTGAGTAAATTTTGAGGTAGCTTGATGAAATTTGGTACGTAGGTTCCTAGCCACTCATCTCAGATCGCTAATTAAAATGAACGAAATCGGACTATAACCACGGCCACTTTTTCGAAATCGAAAATTCTGAAAAACACATAAAGTGCGATAATTCATTACCAAAGACGGATAAAGCGATGAAACTTGGTAGGTGAAATGAACTGATGACGCTGAATACAAAATTAGTAAAATTTTGGACAATGGGCGTGGCACCGCCCACTTTTAAAAGAAGGTAATTTAAAAGTTTTGCAAGCTGTAATTTGGCAGTCGTTGAAGATATCATGATGAAATTTGGCAGGAACGTTACTCCTATTACTATATGCATGCTTAATAAAAATTAGCAAAATCGGAGAACGACCACGCCCACTTAAAAAAATAATTTTTTTTTAAGTAAAATTTTAACATAAAATTTAATACATTTACAGTATATAAGTAAATTATGTCAACATTCAACTCCAGTAATCATCTGGTGCAAAAAAATACAAAAACAAAAGAAAATTTCAAAATGGGCGTGGCTACGCCCTTTTTCATTTAATTTGTCTAGGATACTTTTAACGCCATAAGTCGAACAAAAATTTACAAATCCTTGTGAAATTTGGTAGCGGCTTAGATTCTAGGACGATAACTGCTTTCTGTGAAAAAGGGCGGAATCGGTTGAAGCCAGGCCCAGTTTTTATACACAGTCGACCGTCTGTCCCTCCGCTCGGCCTTTAACACGATAACTTGAACAAAAATCGATATATATCGATATATATAAATTGCGAAAAATGCCATAATTCTATACCAAATACGAAACATGCTCTGCAGTCAAAAGCCAAAGTAGTCAGCAAACATTCTAGTTCATTGACTAGAATTTTGTGGGGTTATTCATACTAGTTAGTGTATGAGTAGTTATTTGACTAGAATTTTGTGGCGTTCATCATACTAGTCAGTTTAAGAATGGTTCATTGACTATGATTTTGCGGTGTTATTCGTATTAGTTAGTATTTGAATAATTTATTCGACTAGAATTTCGTCTGTCGGACTCGAGGAAATGCGCGAGTGCCAGTCTACAATCCATACTTCAATTGACAATGCTATATATCGTCCATATCAACGGGCACATAAACACAAGCATGACGAGTCGACCCTCACCGTTACCTCAACAGAGGTTAAAGAAGATATCGAAAACGCCAAGCCTTCCATATCAATAGTCCCAGACGGATAACCTATGCCGATGCCAAAACACCTTGGCCATGAAGGCATCAGCAGCCTAACACATATTTTTCTACTTGGCGTTAAAAGCCTTTGCCATTCCAGAATAACGGAGAATGGCAAGGATAAAACCACTACAAAAGACCGGAAACCCAGCCAGTACCTAACGATATTATGCCTTTGGTCAGTAACGAAAACATTTGAAGCCGTTACGATTCCCTCAATTAATGGAAATTCTTCGGCTATCCAGCCATCAGCATGACTTCCGTAAAGTACATATCACTACCACCATTCTGAACTCCATTAACACTAATCATAGGACGGTGCTAGTGCAGCTTGGCCTGTTTTGACGTAGTCAACCACGACTGGTTCGTCCTTCTCCGTTAGATAGATAGATAATTTATTGAAGATTGCACTGCGACCATTGATCTATTGTGCCCTCACCTCCTTCACAGCACATCATCCAAGCCGACTTCCTTGATGAACCCTAGCCGTTCTCTTGGTTTGAGGGATTTAATGTGGGAATGTTCTGGCCATGGTGAGTCCAAAAATTTAGCCCTGTGTCTTGAGATTGCGTCACAGGATATGGTCCGCCGGGTCCGCTGGTCGATCACAAAATTCGTCATGTGTTATTCCATTACTTTTTAGGTTTTATATATATGTACGTATTTTTATCAAAATGTATTCCAAAGAATAATGTATTGAAGTGATAAATTTTAAAGTGATATATGTATGAATATTAACTTTGGTTGATTTGTATGGACGAAAGTTAACCAATATCGCGCCATCGATTTTTCGATAGGATTTGGGCTTAAGAAAAAAGTTCCACTACGCATACCCAAAAAAAATAATTTTCGAGCCTGCGAAAAAATAATGGCGAAAGGGTAAATTTTTTGACCAAAACACTCCCCAAAACACAAAAAATATTTTTTTTTTTCAAAAAACTGTTGTAAAAATTATAGCGCGATATCGGTTGATAAATCGACCCAGTCTAATATACATACTTTTTATATATATGAAATATAATTAATAAAATGAATTTGAGCTAATTTATCAATTTTCAAGTAATTTTTCAACCCAACTAGAACTAGTGTATTAACTAGTAGGATGCTGATGCAAATGTCGAATAGTATGTCAACTGGTATTACAATGATGCACAGACTGAGAGTATGCCAACTGATATGTTGATGTTGAATACACTAACTAGTATGTCAGTTGGTATGATATTGATGTATATAATAACTAGTATGCCATGTTGTTGTTCTTGTTGTTGTAGCGATAAGGTTGCTCCCCGAAGGCTTTGGGGAGTGTTATCGATGTGATGGTCCTTTGCCGGATACAAATCCGGTAGGCTCCGGTACCATAGCACCATTAAGGTGATAGCCCGAACATCTCGGGAACGATTTATGTGGCCACATTAAACCTTCAGGCCATTCCCTCCCTCCCTACCCCCAAGTTCCATGAGGAGCTTGGGGTCGCCAGAGCCTCGTCTGTTAGTGAAACAGGATTCGCCGCGGATAGGTGAGGATGACAATTGGGTTTGGAGAAGCTATATATTTCGCTGGCAACCTGAAAGGTTGCGCTACACAGCCCCTTGAATCTGGTATTTTAGTCGCCTCTTACGACAGGCATAACTACTGCGGTTATATTCTTATCCCCTAACCCGCTGGGTACTACTAGTATGCCATCTCGTATAATGCTGGCGCAAAGGCTGACTAGTATGTTAATTGGTATGACCCTGATGAGTATGCTGACTAGTATGGCATCTGGTACGAAGTTTGTGTATATAATGACTGGTTTGTAAATTGGTATGATGCTGATACAGAGACTGGCAATTGATATTTCGTAGGACATCGCCATGTTAAAAATACCAGTTGCTAATATGAAAAAATTACAGAACTCATACTAGTTGGGATTTTTGGCATACTAGTTTACATCTAGTTGGTTTGACTGCAGGGTGGTAATTGGATTGGTTTATTGACGCAAAATATAACTTTAGAAAAAAACTTTGTAAAATTGGTGTGACGCTAACCATATTAAGTAGAAGAATGATAAAGTTCTGCAGGGCGAAATCAAAAGCCCTTGGATCATGGCAGGAATACTGTTCGTGGTATTACATATATAAGTAAATTAGCGGTACCCGGCAGATGATGTTTGGGTCACCCTGGTCCACATTTTGGTCGATATCTCGAAAACGCCTTCACATATACAACTGCAACCACTCCCTTTTAAAACCCTCATTAATACCTTTAATTTGATACCCATATCGTACAAACACATTATAGAGTCACCCCTGGTCCACCTTTATGGCTATATCTGGAAAGCGCGTCCACCTATAGAACTAAGGCCCACTCCCTTTTAAAATACTCATTATCAGCTTTCGTTTGATACCCATATTGTAGAAACGCATTCTAGAGTCAACCCTGGTCCACCTTTATAACGATATCTCGAAAAGGCGTCCACCTATGGAACTAAGGCCCGCTCCCTTTTAAAATACTCATTAGCCCCTTTCATTTGATACCCATATCGTACAAACAAATTCTAAAGTCACCCCTGGTCCACCTTTATGGCGATATCTCGAAAAGGCGTCCACCCATAGAACTAAGGCCCACTCCTTTTTAAAATACTCATTAACACCTTTCGTTTGATACCCATATTGTACAAACAAATTCTAGAGTCACCCCTGGTCCACCTTTATGGCGATATCTCGAAACGGCGTCCACCTATAGAACTAAGCCCACGCCTTTTAAAATTCTCATTAACATCTTTCATTTGATACCCATATCGTACAAACAAATTCTAGAGTCAGCCCTGGTCCACCTTTATGGCGGTATCCCTAAATGGCGTCCACCTATAGAACTATGCCCACTCCCTTTTAAAATACTCTTTAATACCTTCCATTTGATACACATGTCATACAAACACATTCCAGGGTTACCCTAGGTTCATTTTCCTACCTGATGATTTTACCTTATTTTGTCTCCATAGCTCTCAGCTAAGTATGCAATGTTCGGTTACACCCGAACTTAGCCTTCCTTACTTTTTTATTTTATATTTATCTTAAAAATCGTTTAGGTATGTACACCTGTTCACTATATATTTCTTATCTTATACATTCGTTTTTGTTCAGCCCCTTTCATGAAAGGTATGAAGTCTTCGGCACAGCGGAAGACAGTCCCGTCCTTACTTGTTATTTATTAATTTTATTACATACTTATAAATTTTTTTTTTTGGGCCGAGTCATTAATGGGCAGTGGTTTGTCAAGCGTCGAGATCTAAAAATGCTCAGCTCCAGAAGAAATATCATCAGCTGAGGGTAAAGCTTAAATAATAGAGTATAGAAACAAAAATATTCAACATTAACGATTAAGAGAGATAAGGACAGTCTTTTTTATAGAAGAAAGGGAGTCCGACATAGCAAATGTGTTTGAGTGAGAGTTATAATCTTGGCAGAAACACCGGAAAGGTTCGTTAAGTTCGAAATTCGTTCTACATTATTTTAATAGAAGAAGTTTTGTAGTGTCTCGTAGTGCGACAGGGAACACTAAAGTTCACTGCGTTCAGAAGAAATGCGCTTGAAATCGATCCATTAAGTAAGGTTAGGTTGAACTGGCCGGTCCATGAGGACCTCACATAGGCGGAATGAGTCCGTAGTGTTACCAGAAGTTTGTTTTAACGACCAAACTGAAAACCCCTATCAAAAACCAGGACCTATGTTATAAAATCACTCCGTCCTCTTGGCAAATACTAGAAGCTTCCTAGGACTTAAGCCACTTGCTGCTTCTAGATCTGACAGCTGTATCACTCGTAATAGCTGGAGTCTTAGCCTGGCAAGCGCAGGGCACGAGCACAAAACGTGCTCGATCGTTTCCTCCTCCAGGCCGTACTTCCTACATCTGCTATCACTGACCAAGCCTAATTTAAAGGCATGTGACGCCAGAAGGCAGTGTCCAGTCAGAATACCATGAGTCTACCGTCCTCTCTTTTTAATGATAGAAGCAACTTTGTTAGTATAAGATTGTAAGACCTACACACTTTAAACTTTACAGCCCCGCGCTTGACCCACGCCTTTCCTGCTTGGTCGATCATGTGCACCTCCCGCCTTCGCTTAGTCTCGCCCAGTCTAATTGGGCCATCTACGAAGCAAGCATTAAGGGATGCCCCTTTTTTTAGCTAGTTCATCCGCTTTTTCATTTCCATCTATTCCCATATGCCCTGGGTTCCAATATTGATGTATGCTTCTCCCTGTCCCGACTCTCTCCAGGGACTGCTTACACTCTAACACGCTTTTAGATGCTGTGCTATGCGAGATTATTGCCTTAATTGCTGCTTGACAGTCAATATAATAGTTAACACGGTTGCAGCTTGAGCTATTCTCTTCCAGGGTTTCTACTGCTTTGGTTACGGCAAATATTTCCGCTTGGAAAATTCTACAGTAATCCGGCAGCCTGTAGGATCTGCTTATTTCCGGATCAGCACAGTATACCGCAGACCCTACTCCTTCCACTACTTTGGAAACATCTGTGTACACATGTATCGCCTCGTCCGCCATTTGCGCACCCTTGCGCCAACCGTCCACCTCTATTGTGGCCTTAAGATCTCCCTCGAGCGCAGATAGGGAATCAGGTAGTCTGTTCGTCTTATGATTGATAACGCTATACTACCATGGCCATATGGTGGGCGCTGAAGCTGCCCCGAGGCACCGAGCCTGGTTGCAGTTGTTAATGCTTTGTTCTTTGCTACTAGGTCTTCAGGTGGAATGTGCAGAATGGCATACAGTGCAGCCGTCGGGGTTGTTTTCAGGACTCCCGTAATGCTAAGCGTCGATAGTCTGCATACCCCCTCTTATTTTTGAGGTATGTTGTTTTTTGTGTGGCTTTCCACCAAACAAGAACTCCATAGTATAGAATAGGGCTTACAATCGCTGTAAACACCCAATGAGAAAGAGAGGGCGATAAGCCCCACGTACACACCAGCATTTTTTTACATGCATAGAGTGCCGTTGAGGCCTACTTGACCCTCTCCTCCACGTTGAGCTTCCATGACAGCTTACTGTCTAACATAATTCCTAGATATTCTGTTCAAGGTTTCTCCTGTAAGGTCACCCCTCCTAACTTAGGCCTGGTCCAATTTTTGACCTTGTACTTCTTTGTAAACAAGACCATATCCGTCTTCTCCGCGTTGCCTTTCAACCCGACATTAGATGCCCAGGTATGAATATCCCGAAGCGCCCGATCAATCAAAGAGCTAATCGTTGGAAGGCACTTTCCGCTTACGACAACTGCAACGTCATCTGCGTAAGCCGCAAGTTATACGGGTCCCACATCGAATCGCCTGAGCAGTTGGTTGATGACCAGCGTCCACAGCAAAGGTGATAGCACCCCTCCCTGCGCCGTGCCCCTGTCCACTGATTACGTGGCCTCGTACAGTCCCCATTGTGATGTAATCTTTCTGCAATTTAACATGCAGCCGATCCATCTGAAAAAGGCAGGATGTACTTTAATGTAATTAAGACCATCCATAATCGCCCATTTTGCAACATTATTATTCTAGAGCATACTCCTTATATTCCAGGGATTTCTCTATGCTTATTACAACCCTATGCAAGGCGGTGTCTACCTACTTGCCTTTGGTGTACGAATGCTGTGTTGTGGAAAGCAGATTTTCATCCACGTTGAACTTTATGTACACATCTATCAGCCTCTTTTAAATGTTTTCAGCAGAAATGATGTTAAGCAAATGGGTATATAGTCAACCGTGCTGTTTCGTTGGGGCACTCTATGTCCGTGCAGAAACATTTCCATGAGATTCTCTTCGCCCTGGAAATTTCACGCTTGTAGATCCTCAGTAGATCCCTGTACTCGTCCCGACACGCTTCGCTTTCCGCGGTCTTTGCGAGCTTAAATATTTCTTTTACCTGTCTTCTTAGAAGACTCAGCTCATTGCTCCACTATGGCGGCTTTGCCTTTCCTCTGAATCTTCTTAGGGGGCAAGCTCTGTTATTCGCAGTCATAAGCGTCCCTGTTAGGAATTCATTCGACTCCAGTTCCTCCAGATTGGCAACCTCTTTGGGTTGTCCCAGTTTTGTTTCTACCTTTTTCTGGAATTTAGTCCAGTTCGTTAACCAAGGGTTTCTAAAGGTTCCTCCCTTCTCTATTCTCTTTAGGGGAATGCTGAAGCTGATATACGCATGGTCAGAGAAGGATGGTCTATCAAGAACCATCCAATCATACCTTGATATATCACGCTCGGAGCTCAATGTAATATCCAGAACATTACTGGATGTTGGAACGATGTATGTAGGGACATTTCCCCTATTGGCTATCTGCAAATTGGTTTGCATGATGTAACAAAATAGGATTAGCCTCTCTCGTCCTTTGCGGCCTTCCTCCTGTACTATCCTCTTGAACGCCATTGGTGGAACCTCCGCAGCATGGGCCAGGTATCAGGATGCCAGGATAAATGCCTGCTTATTCTTTTGCTCAACGGCCACCACTACGAGGTCCTCAGTAACGTAATTAGCAGAATATATGAATGCAGCTTTTTCCTTAGCATTACTACAGCTCGCACCCGTTCTTCCGTTTGCGCGTGGTAAACGCCAAATCCGCGCGCACTAAGTCCAGAAACCTTTCCTCCCGATGAGAGCCACGGCTCCTGGACAGCGCCACGTCAAACGAACCCTCCTCAAGGGTTAGGAGGAGTTCGCTCGACGCCACTTTACTGTGTTGGAGGTTTATCTGTAGGAATCGCAGCACCATTGGGCTGTCTGCCCCCCCCCCCCCCTCCCAGCACATTCGTCGTGACGTCGTCGTCCCCCCTTGCCCCTTTGGTTTAGAGTATTCGAGGCCCCTTCAGCCTGTCGTAACTGTTGTGCCGGATGTAAATCTGTGCGACTCGCAGCACCACTTGGCTTTTCGTCCTCTTCTAACACCTTCGCGGTGACATCGGTTACCTCCCCCTGTTTTTTTTTACCTTAGGCTTTTGTGGTCCTTTTCGACTTCGCCCACTTGTAGCGTATTAGGATTTTTATCATCGGGACTTCTTTTCTTGATTCGCATATAAATTTTCACTGTACCAAAGGACAGTTTTCCAAGCTGCGTGTGCAATATATCCTCCGCCTGCTTGTTTATTTCATCTTCACACGATTATACCACCACCAGAAGGGAAGGGGCTTACTTGGTTGTTCCCGCATCATCTTAAGCATTAAGCTAATAAGCTCCCTTTCTACAGATCTCCACCTTTCAATAGTTATCTGTCCGCAAGGACTGCTACGATCAACCAGCGCCACAGTCAATGACTGCTTTGCCACATCACTCATCTTCTCAGGAAAAGCCGGAGTCTTAGTGTTATCTTCCTTTGGCACCTCCGACAAAGCCGGAGTCTTAGCGTTATCTCCCTTTGGCTTATCTCTTACTTCCGTAGTTGGAACTTCCCTCTGACTCGCAGCTTTCGAGTTAGTTGCTACCTCGATATTGGGGCCCATCTGTCTTACAGCTTTGGGCCTACTTGTCTTGTCTATTCGATTGCCCTGCCTCGCGGAGCTAGGACTAGGTCCCTTCTGCCTCTTGAAAGCAGGCTTGTCGCCTTCCGCCGAACATTGCCTCTTCATTCTGCCATTCGACGCTTCTTCCTCCTCGTACCGGTTGCCGAACCGAGGGTTTCCCGCAGTAAACCTTTTGAACTACCTTCGACCTACTTCTACCGCTTCATGAGCCCATTCCAAGCGCTCGATCTCCACTTCTGTTGGGTCGGCCACTGCTCCCCAGCATTGTACAATTCATAGTGCTGCAAGGGACTGCGAGAGAGCTCTTTTACTTCCTCTGCTCGTTACCCTTCTCCACTCTTCTACACCGTTTTCATTTATGTGCTTCTCCAACACGGAGTTCATTGAATCAGCACTACTCTCGCTCCCCGAGTCCGACGCATCGCTTAATTCGTATTTGTCGTCCTTGGATTGCGACTCAGTCCTCCTCTTTACATCGTCCTTATTACAATCAGGTAATGAGTCAATCATCTTGGTCGTACGACCACCACCTGCCCGACAAGGCGGTCTCAGCGGTCCAGTATTATATACGGGGAAAGAACCGTCCGCCACAGCAGCGCACCTTACTGTGGTAAGGCCATAAATACTTCCCGAGGTGGACCGGTATCGGGAAGGCTCCGTTCGAATACAGCCGAATTTATCCCCTGGCTGCAAATCGTCCAATATGCACGGTCCGCATAACGCCCTGGATTGGGCGGGTTGGCAGTTCTTGGTCACCGACATCCCGCCGCCCTCCTATGAGGCGAAATGGCGTAGATGTCAGTCTTAAACAGCTCCGCCTCATAGTCGGGCGCTATGGAGTTCGGCTAAGCTATCACACCAACGACAAGGTGCCTACCCTAGTGAGGGTAAGTTAGACTAAGAACATTATAAATGAAATACAATTCATGATTTGAAGTAAAATTATTCGGTGTTAGACCACAATTCGAAGCACTAGCTGACCATTGAACGTTAAACAGGTTAAAGTCACCAAGCACGCTGAGATGGCTATCGTGTAGATCGTTGAGAACCAAAGAAATAATATTATCAGCATGTCCCTTGTATAGCTCAAATAAGCTGCCAGGTGGTACATACGACGCCAGTAGATGTAAAGATCGTTGCGAAGTAGGACCTTTAACACATATGCAAATATGATGAAGCAGAGAATCACCATTGTTTAGTTGAACTAAAAACGCACACAACTGCGTTTTGACTGCGATTAGTACACCTCCGCGACGAAGGCGACCAGTTTTACCAGCATCTCGATCTTTCCGAAAAGCATTGTAAATATTTAAGTCAAAGAACTCACTGTCAAAAAGTTTTCATTAAGCCACGTCCCAATGATAACAAAGACATCGTAATCCATTTGTGAACTGAAGTTATGCACGATATCAGACTTGTTCCTCATACCGGAAACATTGTGGAAATATATTTTTAGTCCACAATCATTATTACTACACCTTACTACTTCTGTTGTTCTTTTTTCTGAGCCTTTCGAAAAAACTGAAAAGGCTTTACAGTGACATTTTCAGGCCAAATATCCGAGCTTAATAATTTATCATATTCAGACTCCGACACATCCAGTTTAAAGTTAATTTTATGCCGAGTAGAAATTGAGATGTCTTTTTTCAATAATCTGAAACACGAGATCGAAGTTATATCTAAAATAATATGTTTAGACACATAATCTTTGATGTCAGCTTCAGATACTGAAGACGAAAATGTAGCTCGGTGTAGCCATTTAAGGCGAGCAGCAACGACGAGTTCTGTGGAAGCATTTGTACCTCTTATACAAACTTGGTTAATATTATTATTATTTTTCATGGGCCTCTTTTTCGGCACAGTCGCCCATTGTCCAATATTTGCCTCACTAACCACAATAGCAGAGTACTCAGCTACTGACGGCGCAGCCACAGCAGTCGAAGCCAAGCAAGCATTTGAATTCGCTTTAGCACAACCATTAGCAGTAGATGAACAATCTAGTGAGAGAGCATTATCGGTGATTACAGCTGTCGACGCCACCGTAGACGCATATGACAGCGATGTTGTTGTGAGTGTAATGGCATCATCAGCATGCATTTCATTATTTGCTGAGCCCGAACTATCAAATATAGCAGAAACAGTACTCGCAGTCGACGACAACGGCTGACTTGAGTGATTTTTACTTGTATCGGGCTATGGCAAATCAGCTGTAATAGGTTGTTTAGTATATGCAATCGTGCTTTTGTTATTGTTTACAGAATGAGACAAAGGAGAACCAACAAAAGTAGGCTGTTTAGTTGTTGTAGTTGAAATTTTGCTGTTTGCCTTTGCACTGGATGTTTTTTGTTTATGATTGGAGCCATTGTTAGCTTTTGCTTTTGAAGACATAGACTGCTTAGTTTTTGCAGCCGAACCAGAGTCATTGAATTTGATTTGCGAAGTTGACTGCTTTGTTATTTCGGTAAATTCTGTTTGAATAGCCTCATGCAAAGCAGCAGAACGAGATGATTTTAGATCAGTTGCATAAGCAGCAACAACACAATGAAGAGTTTGCAACTCCAATGACAACGAAGAAATCGCAGAATTTGTTCATCAATCGCCGAATGGAGAGAAAGAATTTCGACAAAAAGAGTGTCAAACATTCGCGAGTTATCATCTTTCAGAGCATTCACCAGAGAAAGAATGTTAGCATTTTCAGAGCGTAGAGCAGAAATTTCATTCGCGATATCATGCAGAGATAGTTGTTGGTTACTATTGTTCTCATCGCATTGCATTTCACTGATTGCAGCACTAGAGAGGGTGGTTGGCAGCAGAGTTGTGCATATAGAACCGCGACGCTCCACCGAACACGCTTTACAAAAAAAGTGTTTATTTGACGAGAGAAGAAACTCGAGACCGGCTAGTGAAATATTCACACATTTGAGATGAAAAAAGGCTTACATTTTGCACATCCCACCTTCGGTTGACCACGGTCAACTTTCTGACCACAAACACATGGCATATTGAATCATGCATATACTTTTATTTTATATGCATATATTTTTAACTATTTTATAGGAATTAGAAATGAGATTTCATGAATAGAGTCACTGTCTCTAAGCAGATAAAGCTAGAGTTAAGAATGTTCACAATTATACCTAGGAAAATATACAGGAACGCGGAGCGATAAAAAACACGACCGCCCCGTTCAGCAGTTTCTTGGCAACTAACCCCTCCGACATCATTTCTCGATAGTTTTCGGTATCCGTCCGGGATCCCTTCGGGGTCATTTCGCGACTTTTTCGGGATCTTTTGGATTCCCTTCCGGCATCATTTCTGGATGGTTTTCGGGATCCATCCAGGATCCCGTCGGGGTCGTTTCGGAACTTTTTCGGGATCATTTGGGGTCCCTTTCGGCATAATTTCTGGATAATTTTCGGGATCCGTCCGGGATCCCGTGAGGGTTATTTCGGGACTTTTTCGGTAGTATTCCGAGATCATTTGGAGATCCTTGCGAGATGATTTCTGTATGGTTTTCGGGATCCCGTCGGGGCAATTTCCGGACTGTTTCGGGATACTTTTGGGATTCTTCCGGGATCATTTCTGTATAGTTTTCGGGATCTGTCCGGCATCACGTTGGGGTAATTTCGGCAGTTTTTCTGGACTATGTCAGGGTCATTTCGGGACTCTTTCGCGATTATTTATGGATAATTTTTGGGATCCATGCTGAATTCCATCGGCGTTATTTCGGGACATTTTCGGTATACTTCCGGGATTACTTCTGGATCCCGTCAGAGTAATTTTGGAAATTTTTCGGGATCATTTGGGGACCCTTCCAACATCATATCTGAATGGTTTTCAGCATCCGTCCGGGATCACGCGACGGTTATTACGAGACTTTTTCGTGAATATTCCGGGATAATTTGGGGATCCTTCCGGGATCAATTCTGGATAGTTTTCGGGATCCCGTCGGTGTCATTTTGGAACTATTTCGGGATCATTTGGGGACTCCTCCGGTATCATTCCCGGAGGATTTTCGGGATCCGTCCGGGTACCCGTCAGGGTCATTTAGGGATTTTTTCGGGACTATTTCGGGATCCCTTTGGGCCTCTTCCGGGATAATTTCTGGATAGTTCTCGAGATCCTTCCGGGATCCCGTCGAAGTTATTTCGGCCCTTTTTAGGGAGTATTTCGGGATCATTCCTGTATGATTTTCGCGATCCCGTCAAGGTCATTTCGGGACTATTTCGGGATAATTTGTGGACCCTTCCGGGATCACTTCTGAATTGTTTTCGGTATCCGTCCGAGATCCCGTCGGGGTCATTTTGGGACTTTTTCTGGACTATGTCGGGATAATTTAGGAACTTTCCGTGATATTTCCTGGCTGATGTTTGGGATCCGTCCGCGGGCACGTCGGGGTCATTTCGGAACTTTTTCGGGATCATTTCGGTACCCTTCAGGGATCATTTCTATGTGATACTCTGGATCAGTCTAGAATCGCGTCATTGTCAATTCGAAACTTTTTTGGGATTATTCCGGGACCTTTTGGAGACCCTTCCGCGATCATTTCTGGATGGTTTTCGGGATCCGTCTGCGATACCGTCGGCGTAATTTCGTGGCTTTTTCTGGATAATTTCGGGATCATTTGGGGACCCTATCAGGTTATCACCTCATTTAGTTCTTTACTCTATTCCAAAAAAAAAAAATACCTTGGACAGAAAAAAATTTTGAACAGATAACTTGATAAGTAGGCTAACAAGAATAGCCTTATATTTTATTTCCTCCCTGCGGACGGGGCCGCGGATAAAGGCCAGTATATATATTATATATTGGAAAGTTTGGATGTTTGGATGTCCAGACGTTTGTTTTTGCGCCTCAATCGCGCAAGAACGGCTGGACGTATTTGAATGAAATTTGGCACACATATATCCAGTAGTCTAGAAGGATCTACTAGCTTTATATTTTTCAAAAGGGGGGAGGTCCCCGCCCCCTAAGAAGAGTTATAATTTAATTATTATATTTTTTCGTTTTTGTGACTGAATCACGCCAGAACGGCTACACAGATTTTGATGAATTTTGGGACACAGAAAATAGTCTATTAGCGAAATTTTTTTCGAAAATGGAAAGGGGGTGGGGGTCTCACGACCCCTTCGAACAAAAACATTTTAATAATTTTTAGACATTATAACTTTACGTATACTGGCCTTCACCAATATTACGGACTCAACGGGTCAAATAAGTCGAGGGCTTACAAAGTGAGTACTGATCATTTTGGAACACTTCCGGGATCATTTCTGTATAGTTTCCGGGATCCGTCCGGAGTTATTTTGGGACATTTTCGGGACTATTCGGGGATCATTTCGGGACTATTTAGCGATCATTTAAGGACCCTTCCGGCATCATTCTGGATGGGTTTCGGGATCCGTCCGGCATCCCGTCGAAGTATTCTCTGGACTTTTTCTCGACAAATACGGGATAATTTGAGGACCCTTTCGGCATCATTTCTGGATGGTTTTCGGAATCCGTCCTGGATCCCGTCAGGGCCATTTCGGGACTATTAGGGGATCGTTTGAGAACCTTTCCGGCATCATTTCTGGATAGTTTTCGTTATCCGTCCGGGATCCCGACGGGGTTATTTCGGGACTTTTTCGGGATCATTTGGGGTACCTACTGGCATTATTTCTGGATGGTTCTCGGTATCCGTCCGGGATCCCTTCGGGGTCATTTCGGGACTTTTTCTCGACTAATACGGGATCATTTAATAATAATTGGACGTTGTGGCAGCGCACTGCCCTCAAGTGGCCCAATGACACCAGGCTAATCCTGTTCATTATCCTTTTTTATACTTTTCATGAAAATGAAATGGTATATTAATTTCGTCATGAATCCCAAAATTGTAAGTCCTTAAAGGAAAATAGACAGACCCACCATTAAGTATGCCGAAATAATCAGGATGAAGAGCTGAGTTAATTTAGCCATGTCCGTCTCTCCGTCTGTCCGTCTGTCTGTTTGTATGCAGACTAGTCCCTCAATTTTTGAGATATCTTGATAAAATTTGGCGAGCGGGTGTATTTGGGTGTCCGATTAGACATTTGTCGGAGCCGACCAGATCGGACCACTATCTCCTCCATACAACCGATTTTTCAGAAAAAGAAAAATTTTGTCACATCTTCCTCAATTTATCAGATTGAAGCTTCAAACTTCACCATATACTTTCGTATATTGCACATATTGTTTGTCTGAAAAAATTGATGAGATCGGTAGTATATATTGTATATATCCCCACAACAGATTTTTCAGATAAGAAACTTTTCGTAATTACTGCCCTATTTTAAGAGCTAGAGGCTTCAAATTTCAACGAATGCTTACGTATATAGCAGATATTTTTGTCTGAAAAATCATAAAGATAGGTGGCATATATAGTATATATATGGTGGTATATATAATATATATATATACTATATATATATTTTTTTTCGCAATTTCAGTCCTATTTTAAGAGCTAGAAGCTTCAAATTTCGCCAAATGCTTACGCATGTAGCATATATTGTTGTATTAACAAATCATAGAGATCGGCGGTATATATAGTATATATCTCATACAACCGATTGTTCACATAAGAAACTTTTCGCAATTTCTACCCCATTTTAACAGCTATAAGCTTCAAATTTTACTGATTGCTTACGTATATAGTATATATTGTTGTGTGAAAAAATCATAGAGATCGGTGATATATATAATATATATATGATGGTATATATACTATATATATATTTTTTTTCGCAATTTCAGCCCCATTTTAAGAGTTAGAAGCTTCAAATTTCACCAAATGCTTACGCATGTAGCATATATTGTTGTCTGAAAAAATCATAGAGATCGGTGGTATATATATTATATACCCCATATAAACACTCATTTTTTCCCCTTTTTTACGGCTAGAAGCTTCAAAACTCATAAAATTTCATCAAATAGTTACGCTTACGTCATATATTGTTGAAATACGTGATTCGCAGTCATAGTTTTTACATGCAGACCACAAAAAACGTGTAGCTTTCAAATTTCACCAAATGCTTATGTGTATAGCAGATATGGTTGTCTGAAAAATTATAAAAATCGGTGGTATATATAGTATATATATGGTAGTATATATAGTATTGTTACGAATATTAGCAAAACTAAGGGGTGCTGCTATCTCTAAGCCGATGCTAAGCAGTGACGCGAATTCACATCAATAATCCAATCATTATGTATCTACATAAACGAAACAATAATTGCGTCTACACATATGTACCATGTACGTATACGAGCAGCGTAGGATCAATGCACAAACTCCTGCATAGATCTGAGATACTCCTGAAAGTATGCAATGAGAAAAGCTATAAAATTGTGCAATTGTAGTTACAGCTGAGAAGTTTGAGAGCTGATGGACTAGTAGATTCTGGAAGCGCCTAGAAAATGCGAACGTTGAAATCAAAGAGTATAAAAGCCAACAAGTGTAGAGGCGCTGGAATTCAGTTTGAGTTGAGCTGTCAAGCAGTTATTGATTAAGCACGCGCTCTGGCGGCCAATAGTAGAGTTTCATTTAAGCTATCAGTCAGTTTGGTTATTAAGCCAGCTAGTTGCAAAGTATAAGTGTTATTGTGAAGTACTTTAATAAAAGCCATTTTTCCATTATTCAATATTGGAGTAATTTATTCAACAGTTGAGTGATTCGAACTCAGCAGAAGGTTGCAAAAAAGAATATTTGCAGGAAATTCGTTACAGTATATATATATACTATATATATATTTTTTTTGCAATTTCAGCACCATTCTAACAGCTAGAAGCTTCAAATTACCAAATGCTTACGTGTATAGCATATATTGTTGTCTGGAAAAATTATACAGATCGGTGATATATATAGTATATATCTCATACAACCGATTGTTCAGATAAGAAACTTTGCGCAATTTCTGTCCCATTTTAACAGCTAAAAGCTTTAAATTTCACCGATTGCTTACGTATATAGCGTATATTGTTGTCTGAAAAAAGCATAGAGATCGGTGGTATATATATTATATACCCCATATAAACTGTAATTTTTGCCCCTTCGGCCCATTTTAACAGCTAGAAGCTTAAAGTTTCACCAATTGCTTACGTATATATCATATATATATTGCTGTCTGAAAAATTCATAGAGATCGGTGGTATATATATTATATACCCCATATAAACTGTAATTTTTGCCCCTTTTTTACGGCTAGAAGCTGAAACTTTGCATCCTCACACAAAGTACCTACCTATTTTTATACTCAGTTGAGCAGAGCTCACAGAGTATAATATCTTTGATTGGATAACGGTTGGGTGTACAGGTATAAAGGAATCGAGATAGATATAGACTTCCATATTGATTGAGCCATGTCCGTCCGTCCGTCCCTTAACACGGTAACTTGAGTAAATTTTGAGGTAGCTTGATGAAATTTGGTACGTAGGTTCCTAGCCACTCATCTCAGATCGTTAATTAAAATGAACGAAATCGGACTATAACCACGGCCACTTTTTCGAAATCGAAAATTCTGAAAAACACATAAAGTGCGATAATTCATTACCAAAGACGGATAAAGCGATGAAACTTGGTAGGTGAAATGAACTGATGACGCTGAATACAAAATTAGTAAAATTTTGGACAATGGGCGTGGCACCGCCCACTTTTAAAAGAAGGTAATTTAAAAGTTTTGCAAGCTGTAATTTGGCAGTCGTTGAAGATATCATGATGAAATTTGGCAGGAACGTTACTCCTATTACTATATGCATGCTTAATAAAAATTAGCAAAATCGGAGAACGACGACGCCCACTTAAAAAAATAATTTTTTTTAAGTAAAATTTTAACATAAAATTTAATACATTTACAGTATATAAGTAAATTATGTCAACATTCAACTCCAGTAATCATCTGGTGCAAAAAAATACAAAAACAAAAGAAAATTTCAAAATGGGCGTGGCTACGCCCTTTTTCATTTAATTTGTCTAGGATACTTTTAACGCCATAAGTCGAACAAAAATTTACAAATCCTTGTGAAATTTGGTAGCGGCTTAGATTCTAGGACGATAACTGCTTTCTGTGAAAAAGGGCGGAATCGGTTGAAGCTAGGCCCAGTTTTTATACACAGTCGACCGTCTGTCCCTCCGCTCGGCCGTTAACACGATAACTTGAACAAAAATCGATATATATCGATATATATAAATTGCGAAAAATGCCATAATTCTATACCAAATACGAAACATGCCCTGCAGTCAAAAGCCAAAGTAGTCAGCAAACATTCTAGTTCATTGACTAGAATTTTGTGGGGTTATTCATACTAGTTAGTGTATGAGTAGTTATTTGACTAGAATTTTGTGGCGTTCATCATACTAGTCAGTTTAAGAATGGTTCATTGACTATGATTTTGCGGTGTTATTCGTATTAGTTAGTATTTGAATAATTTATTCGACTAGAATTTCGTCTGTCGGACTCGAGGAAATGCGCGAGTGCCAGTCTACAATCCATACTTCAATTGACAATGCTATATATCGTCCATATCAACGGGCACATAAACACAAGCATGACGAGTCGACCCTCACCGTTACCTCAACAGAGGTTAAAGAAGATATCGAAAACGCCAAGCCTTCCATATCAATAGTCCCAGACGGATAACCTATGCCGATGCCAAAACACCTTGGCCATGAAGGCATCAGCAGCCTAACACATATTTTTCTACTTGGCGTTAAAAGCCTTTGCCATTCCAGAATAACGGAGAATGGCAAGGATAAAACCACTACAAAAGACCGGAAACCCAGCCAGTACCTAACGATATTATGCCTTTGGTCAGTAACGAAAACATTTGAAGCCGTTACGATTCCCTCAATTAATGGAAATTCTTCGGCTATCCAGCCATCAGCATGACTTCCGTAAAGTACATATCACTACCACCATTCTGAACTCCATTAACACTAATCATAGGACGGTGCTAGTGCAGCTTGGCCTGTTTTGACGTAGTCAACCACGACTGGTTCGTCCTTCTCCGTTAGATAGATAGATAATTTATTGAAGATTGCACTGCGACCATTGATCTATTGTTCCCTCACCTCCTTCACAGCACATCATCCAAGCCGACTTCCTTGATGAACCCTAGCCGTTCTCTTGGTTTGAGGGATTTAATGTGGGAATGTTCTGGCCATGGTGAGTCCAAAAATTTAGCCCTGTGTCTTGAGATTGCGTCACAGGATATGGTCCGCCGGGTCCGCTGGTCGATCACAAAATTCGTCATGTGTTATTCCATTACTTTTTAGGTTTTATATATATGTACGTATTTTTATCAAAATGTATTCCAAAGAATAATGTATTGAAGTGATAAATTTTAAAGTGATATATGTATGAATATTAACTTTGGTTGATTTGTATGGACGAAAGTTAACCAATATCGCGCCATCGATTTTTCGATAGGATTTGGGCTTAAGAAAAAAGTTCCACTACGCATACCCAAAAAAAATAATTTTCGAGCCTGCGAAAAAATAATGGCGAAAGGGTAAATTTTTTGACCAAAACACTCCCCAAAACACAAAAAATATTTTTTTTTTTCAAAAAACTGTTGTAAAAATTATAGCGCGATATCGGTTGATAAATCGACCCAGTCTAATATACATACTTTTTATATATATGAAATATAATTAATAAAATGAATTTGAGCTAATTTATCAATTTTCAAGTAATTTTTCAACCCAACTAGAACTAGTGTATTAACTAGTAGGATGCTGATGCAAATGTCGAATAGTATGTCAACTGGTATTACAATGATGCACAGACTGAGAGTATGCCAACTGATATGTTGATGTTGAATACACTAACTAGTATGTCAGTTGGTATGATATTGATGTATATAATAACTAGTATGCCATGTTGTTGTTCTTGTTGTTGTAGCGATAAGGTTGCTCCCCGAAGGCTTTGGGGAGTGTTATCGATGTGATGGTCCTTTGCCGGATACAAATCCGGTAGGCTCCGGTACCATAGCACCATTAAGGTGATAGCCCGAACATCTCGGGAACGATTTATGTGGCCACATTAAACCTTCAGGCCATTCCCTCCCTCCCTACCCCCAAGTTCCATGAGGAGCTTGGGGTCGCCAGAGCCTCGTCTGTTAGTGAAACAGGATTCGCCGCGGATAGGTGAGGTTGACAATTGGGTTTGGAGAAGCTATATATTTCGCTGGCAACCTGAAAGGTTGCGCTACACAGCCCCTTGAATCTGGTATTTTAGTCGCCTCTTACGACAGGCATAACTACTGCGGTTATATTCTTATCCCCTAACCCGCTGGGGTACTACTAGTATGCCATCTCGTATAATGCTGGCGCAAAGGCTGACTAGTATGTTAATTGGTATGACCCTGATGAGTATGCTGACTAGTATGGCATCTGGTACGAAGTTTGTGTATATAATGACTGGTTTGTAAATTGGTATGATGCTGATACAGAGACTGACAATTGATATTTCGTAGGACATCGCCATGTTAAAAATACCAGTTGCTAATATGAAAAAATTACAGAACTCATACTAGTTGGGATTTTTGGCATACTAGTTTACATCTAGTTGGTTTGACTGCAGGGTGGTAATTGGATTGGTTTATTGACGCAAAATATAACTTTAGAAAAAAACTTTGTAAAATTGGTGTGACGCTAACCATATTAAGTAGAAGAATGATAAAGTTCTGCAGGGCGAAATCAAAAGCCCTTGGATCATGGCAGGAATACTGTTCGTGGTATTACATATATAAGTAAATTAGCGGTACCCGGCAGATGATGTTTGGGTCACCCTGGTCCACATTTTGGTCGATATCTCGAAAACGCCTTCACATATACAACTGCAACCACTCCCTTTTAAAACCCTCATTAATACCTTTAATTTGATACCCATATCGTACAAACACATTATAGAGTCACCCCTGGTCCACCTTTATGGCTATATCTGGAAAGCGCGTCCACCTATAGAACTAAGGCCCACTCCCTTTTAAAATACTCATTATCAGCTTTCGTTTGATACCCATATTGTAGAAACGCATTCTAGAGTCAACCCTGGTCCACCTTTATAACGATATCTCGAAAAGGCGTCCACCTATGGAACTAAGGCCCGCTCCCTTTTAAAATACTCATTAGCTCCTTTCATTTGATACCCATATCGTACAAACAAATTCTAAAGTCACCCCTGGTCCACCTTTATGGCGATATCTCGAAAAGGCGTCCACCCATAGAACTAAGGCCCACTCCTTTTTAAAATACTCATTAACACCTTTCGTTTGATACCCATATTGTACAAACAAATTCTAGAGTCACCCCTGGTCCACCTTTATGGCGATATCTCGAAACGGCGTCCACCTATAGAACTAAGCCCACGCCTTTTAAAATTCTCATTAAAATCTTTCATTTGATACCCATATCGTACAAACAAATTCTAGAGTCAGCCCTGGTCCACCTTTATGGCGGTATCCCTAAATGGCGTCCACCTATAGAACTATGCCCACTCCCTTTTAAAATACTCTTTAATACCTTCCATTTGATACACATGTCATACAAACACATTCCAGGGTTACCCTAGGTTCATTTTCCTACCTGATGATTTTACCTTATTTTGTCTCCATAGCTCTCAGCTAAGTATGCAATGTTCGGTTACACCCGAACTTAGCCTTCCTTACTTTTTTATTTTATATTTATCTTAAAAATCGTTTAGGTATGTACACCTGTTCACTATATATTTCTTATCTTATACATTCGTTTTTGTTCAGCCCCTTTCATGAAAGGTATGAAGTCTTCGGCACAGCGGAAGACAGTCCCGTCCTTACTTGTTATTTATTAATTTTATTACATACTTATAAATTTTTTTTTTTGGGCCGAGTCATTAATGGGCAGTGGTTTGTCAAGCGTCGAGATCTAAAAATGCTCAGCTCCAGAAGAAATATCATCAGCTGAGGGTAAAGCTTAAATAATAGAGTATAGAAACAAAAATATTCAACATTAACGATTAAGAGAGATAAGGACAGTCTTTTTTATAGAAGAAAGGGAGTCCGACATAGCAAATGTGTTTGAGTGAGAGTTATAATCTTGGCAGAAACACCGGAAAGGTTCGTTAAGTTCGAAATTCGTTCTACATTATTTTAATAGAAGAAGTTTTGTAGTGTCTCGTAGTGCGACAGGGAACACTAAAGTTCACTGCGTTCAGAAGAAATGCGCTTGAAATCGATCCATTAAGTAAGGTTAGGTTGAACTGGCCGGTCCATGAGGACCTCACATAGGCGGAATGAGTCCGTAGTGTTACCAGAAGTTTGTTTTAACGACCAAACTGAAAACCCCTATCAAAAACCAGGACCTATGTTATAAAATCACTCCGTCCTCTTGGCAAATACTAGAAGCTTCCTAGGACTTAAGCCACTTGCTGCTTCTAGATCTGACAGCTGTATCACTCGTAATAGCTGGAGTCTTAGCCTGGCAAGCGCAGGGCACGAGCACAAAACGTGCTCGATCGTTTCCTCCTCCAGGCCGTACTTCCTACATCTGCTATCACTGACCAAGCCTAATTTAAAGGCATGTGACGCCAGAAGGCAGTGTCCAGTCAGAATACCATGAGTCTACCGTCCTCTCTTTTTAATGATAGAAGCAACTTTGTTAGTCTAAGATTGTAAGACCTACACACTTTAAACTTTACAGCCCCGCGCTTGACCCACGCCTTTCCTGCTTGGTCGATCATGTGCACCTCCCGCCTTCGCTTAGTCTCGCCCAGTCTAATTGGGCCATCTACGAAGCAAGCATTAAGGGATGCCCCTTTTTTTAGCTAGTTCATCCGCTTTTTCATTTCCATCTATTCCCATATGCCCTGGGTTCCAATATTGATGTATGCTTCTCCCTGTCCCGACTCTCTCCAGGGACTGCTTACACTCTAACACGCTTTTAGATGCTGTGCTATGCGAGATTATTGCCTTAATTGCTGCTTGACAGTCAATATAATAGTTAACACGGTTGCAGCTTGAGCTATTCTCTTCCAGGGTTTCTACTGCTTTGGTTACGGCAAATATTTCCGCTTGGAAAATTCTACAGTAATCCGGCAGCCTGTAGGATCTGCTTATTTCCGGATCAGCACAGTATACCGCAGACCCTACTCCTTCCACTACTTTGGAAACATCTGTGTACACATGTATCGCCTCGTCCGCCATTTGCACACCCTTGCGCCAACCGTCCACCTCTATTGTGGCCTTAAGATCTCCCACGAGCGCAGATAGGGAATCAGGTAGTCTGTTCGTCTTATGATTGATAACGCTATACTACCATGGCCATATGGTGGGCGCTCAAGCTGCCCCGAGGCACCGAGCCTGGTTGCAGTTGTTAATGCTTTGTTCTTTGCTACTAGGTCTTCAGGTGGAATGTGCAGAATGGCATACAGTGCAGCCGTCGGGGTTGTTTTCAGGACTCCCGTAATGCTAAGCGTCGATAGTCTGCATACCCCCTCTTATTTTTGAGGTATGTTGTTTTTTGTGTGGCTTTCCACCAAACAAGAACTCCATAGTATAGAATAGGGCTTACAATCGCTGTAAACACCCAATGAGAAAGAGAGGGCGATAAGCCCCACGTACACACCAGCATTCTTTTACATGCATAGAGTGCCGTTGAGGCCTACTTGACCCTCTCCTCCACGTTGAGCTTCCATGACAGCTTACTGTCTAACATAATTCCTAGATATTCTGTTCAAGGTTTCTCCTGTAAGGTCACCCCTCCTAACTTAGGCCTGGTCCAATTTTTGACCTTGTACTTCTTTGTAAACAAGACCATATCCGTCTTCTCCGCGTTGCCTTTCAACACGACATTAGATGCCCAGGTATGAATATCCCGAAGCGCCCGATCAATCAAAGAGCTAATCGTTGGAAGGCACTTTCCGCTTACGACAACTGCAACGTCATCTGCGTAAGCCGCAAGTTATACGGGTCCCACATCGAATCGCCTGAGCAGTTGGTTGATGACCAGCGTCCACAGCAAAGGTGATAGCACCCCTCCCTGCGCCGTGCCCCTGTCCACTGATTACGTGGCCTCGTACAGTCCCCATTGTGATGTAATCTTTCTGCAATTTAACATGCAGCCGATCCATCTGAAAAAGGCAGGATGTACTTTAATGTAATTAAGACCATCCATAATCGCCCATTTTGCAACATTATTATTCTAGAGCATACTCCTTATATTCCAGGGATTTCTCTATGCTTATTACAACCCTATGCAAGGCGGTGTCTACCTACTTGCCTTTGGTGTACGAATGCTGTGTTGTGGAAAGCAGATTTTCATCCACGTTGAACTTTATGTACACATCTATCAGCCTCTTTTAAATGTTTTCAGCAGAAATGATGTTAAGCAAATGGGTATATAGTCAACCGTGCTGTTTCGTTGGGGCACTCTATGTCCGTGCAGAAACATTTCCATGAGATTCTCTTCGCCCTGGAAATTTCACGCTTGTAGATCCTCAGTAGATCCCTGTACTCGTCCCGACACGCTTCGCTTTCCGCGGTCTTTGCGAGCTTAATTATTTCTTTTACCTGTCTTCTTAGAAGACTCAGCTCATTGCTCCACTATGGCGGCTTTGCCTTTCCTCTGAATCTTCTTAGGGGGCAAGCTCTGTTATTCGCAGTCATAAGCGTCCCTGTTAGGAATTCATTCGACTCCAGTTCCTCCAGATTGGCAACCTCTTTGGGTTGTCCCAGTTTTGTTTCTACCTTTTTCTGGAATTTAGTCCAGTTCGTTAACCAAGGGTTTCTAAAGGTTCCTCCCTTCTCTATTCTCTTTAGGGGAATGCTGAAGCTGATATACGCATGGTCAGAGAAGGATGGTCTATCAAGAACCATCCAATCATACCTTGATATATCACGCTCGGAGCTCAATGTAATATCCAGAACATTACTGGATGTTGGAACGATGTATGTAGGGACATTTCCCCTATTGGCTATCTGCAAATTGGTTTGCATGATGTAACAAAATAGGATTAGCCTCTCTCGTCCTTTGCGGCCTTCCTCCTGTACTATCCTCTTGAACGCCATTGGTGGAACCTCCGCAGCATGGGCCAGGTATCAGGATGGCAGGATAAATGCCTGCTTATTCTTTTGCTCAACGGCCACCACTACGAGGTCCTCAGTAACGTAATTAGCAGAATATATGAATGCAGCTTTTTCCTTAGCATTACTACAGCTCGCACCCGTTCTTCCGTTTGCGCGTGGTAAACGCCAAATCCGCGCGCACTAAGTCCAGAAACCTTTCCTCCCGATGAGAGCCACGGCTGCTGGACAGCGCCACGTCAAACGAACTCTCCTCAAGGGTTAGGAGGAGTTCGCTCGACGCCACTTTACTGTGTTGGAGGTTTATCTGTAGGAATCGCAGCACCATTGGGCTGTCTGCCCCCCCCCCCCTCCCAGCACATTCGTCGTGACGTCGTCGTCCCCCCTTGCCCCTTTGGTTTAGAGTATTCGAGGCCCCTTCAGCCTGTCGTAACTGTTGTGCCGGATGTAAATCTGTGCGACTCGCAGCACCATTTGGCTTTTCGTCCTCTTCTAACACCTTCGCGGTGACATCGGTTACCTCCCCCTGTTTTTTTTACCTTAGGCTTTTGTGGTCCTTTTCGACTTCGCCCACTTGTAGCGTATTAGGATTTTTATCATCGGGACTTCTTTTCTTGATTCGCATATAAATTTTCACTGTACCAAAGGACAGTTTTCCAAGCTGCGTGTGCAATATATCCTTCGCCTGCTTGTTTATTTCATCTTCACACGATTATACCACCACCAGAAGGGAAGGGGCTTACTTGGTTGTTCCCGCATCATCTTAAGCATTAAGCTAATAAGCTCCCTTTCTACAGATCTCCACCTTTCAATAGTTATCTGTCCGCAAGGACTGCTACGATCAACCAGCGCCACAGTCAATGACTGCTTTGCCACATCACTCATCTTCTCAGGAAAAGCCGGAGTCTTAGTGTTATCTTCCTTTGGCACCTCCGACAAAGCCGGAGTCTTAGCGTTATCTCCCTTTGGCTTATCTCTTACTTCCGTAGTTGGAACTTCCCTCTGACTCGCAGCTTTCGAGGTAGTTGCTACCTCGATATTGGGGCCCATCTGTCTTACAGCTTTGGGCCTACTTGTCTTGTCTATTCGATTGCCCTGCCTCGCGGCTCTGGTACTAGGTCCTTTCTGCCTCTTGAAAACAGGCTTCTCGCCGTCCGCCGAACGTTGTCTCTTCATTCTGTCATTCGACGCTTCTTCCTCCTCTTACCGATACCGAGGGTTTCTCGCAGCAAACATTTTGAACTGCCTTCGACCTACTTCTGCCGCCTCATTGGCCTATTCCAAGCGCTCGATCTCCACTTCTGTTGGTTCGACCACTACTCCCAGGCGTTGGACAATTTTTAGTGCTGCACGGTACTGCGAGTGAGCTCCTTACTTACCCTGCTCCGTACTCTTCTCCACTCTTCTACTACGTTTGCATTTGTGTGCTTTTCCAACACGGAGTTCATTGAACTACCCCTGCTCTCGCTCCCCGAGTCTGACGCATCGCTTAACGCGTATTTGACGTCCTTGGCTTGCGACTCAGTCCTCCTCTTATCATCGTCCTTCTTACAATTAGGTAATGAGTCGTTCATCTTGGTCGTACGACCACCTGCCCGATAAGGCGGGCTCGGTGGTCCAGTATTATATACGGGGAAAGAACCGTCCGCCACAGCAGCGCCCCTTACTGTGGTACGGCTATCAATACTCCCCGAGGTGGCCCGGTATCGGGAAGGCTCCGTTCGAATACAGCCGAATTTATCCCCTGGCTGCAAATCGTCCAATGGGCACGGTCCGAATAACACCCTGGATTATATGGTTGGCTGTTCTTGGTCACCGGCATCCCGCCGCCCTCCTATGAGGCGAAACGGCGAAGATGTCGGTCCTAAACAGCTCCGCCCCATAGTCGGCGGTATGGAGTTCGGCTAAGCCCTCACACCAACGACAAGGTGCCTACCCTAGTGAGGGGATCCATTCAGTGGTTTTGCCATAGATAATACGCAAAGCATTTCTCTATGACTAGCAAGAGTTGGAAGATTGATAAGTTTTAATCGATTAGTATAAGGTAGAAGATTAAATGAAGAGTCCCATTCAAAATTCCTTAAGGCAACTAGTAAAAAGTGTTTTTGTATTGATTCAAGCCTGTCAGTATGGACTTGAAAACGCGGATTCCAGACTATTGAGCCATACCCTAATATCGGTCTAACCAATGTTGTCAAGAGGGTTTTCGAAACGTAGGTGTCGCTAAACACTTTTGACCACCATTTCACAAATGCTAACACATCTTTAGCTCTATTGACAGTGACATTTATATGAGTGTTGAAGCTATGTTTGCAGTTCATTGTAACTCCCAAGTCTACAAAAACGTTAACATTTTCAAGGTTTTGGTTGTTAATATTGTAAGAAGCTGTTTATAAACTCCGACGCGAAAAACACATAAATTTACATTTCTGAAGATTAAGCGGCATGTGGTTCAAATTGCGCCAAACAGCTAAGCAATTTAAATCCGTCTGAAGTAAAGAACGTTCTTCAATCGTCGCGTAAGTCTTAAAAAGTTTTACATCATCAGCATACATCAACATTTTAGAATATTTTATAGTTGTAGAGATATCGTTTATAAATAGCAACAAGTAAGGAAAGCTAAGTTCGGGTGTAACCGAACATTACATACTCAGTTGAGAGCTATGGAGACAAAATAAGGGAAAATCACCATGTAGGATAATGAACTTGGGTAACCCTGGAATGTGGTTGTATGACATGTGTATCAAATGGAAGGTATTAAAGCGTATTTTAAGAGAGAGTAGGCCATAGGTGTATGGATGGACGCCATTTAGGGATATCGCCATAAACGTGGAGCAGGGCTGACTCTAGAATTTGTTTGTACGATATATGTATCAAATTAAAGGTGTTAATGAGTATTTTAAAAGGGAGTGTGCCTTAGTTGTATATGTGAAGGCGTTTTCGAGATATCGCCATAAAGGTGGACCAGGGTGACTCTAGAATGTGTTTGTACGATATGGGTATCAAATGAAAGGTGTTACTGATCATTTTAAGAGGGAGTGGGCCTTAGGTCTATAGGTGGACACCTTTTCGAGATATCGCCATTAAGGTGGGCCAAGGGTGACTCTAGAATGTGTTTGTACGATATGGGCATCAAATGAAAGGTGTTAATGAGTATTTTAAAAGGGAATGGGCTTTAGTTCTGTAGGTGAACGCCTTTTCGAGATATCGCCATAAAGGTGGGCCCGGGGTGACTATAGAATATTCGTTTACGATATCGGTATCAAATGAAAGGTGTTAATGAGTATTTTAAAATGGAACGGGCCTTAGTTCTATAGGTGAACGCCTTTTCGCGATATCGCCATAAAGGTGGAACAGGGTGACTCTAGAATGTGGTTGTACGATATGGGCATACAATGAAAGGTGTTAATGAGTATTTTAAAATGGAATGGGCTTTAGTTCTATAGGTGAACGCCTTTTCGAGATATCGCCATAAAGGTGGACCAGGGTGACTCTAGAATATGTTTGTAGGATATGGGTATGACATGAAAGGTGGTAATGAGTATGTTGAAAGGGAGTGATACTTAGTGTTATAGGTGAACGCCTTTTCGAGATATCGCCATGAAGGTGGGCCAGGGGTGACTCTAGAATGTGTTTGTACGATATGGGTATAAAATGAATGGTGTTAATGAGTATTTTAAAAGGGAGTGGGCCTTAGTTCTATATGTTGACGCCTTTTCCAGATATCGTCATAAAGGTGGAGCAGGGGTGACTCTATAATGTGTTTGCGATATGGGTATCAAATTAAAGGTGTTAATGAGGGTTTTAAAAGCGAGTGGCCCTTAGATGTATATGTGAAGGCGTTTTCGCGATATCGACCAAAATGTGGACCAGGGTGATCTACAAAATCATCTGTCGGGTACTGCTAATTTATTTATATATGCAATACCACGAACAGTATTCCTACCAAGATTCCAAGGGCTGTTGATTTCGCAATGCATAACTTTTTCATTTTCTCCTACTTAACATGGTAGGTGCCACACCATTTTACAAAGGGTTTCCTAAAGGTATATTTTGCGTCAATAAACCAATCAAATTACCATGTTTCATCCCTTTTTTCGTATTTGGTATAGAGTTATAGCATTTTTTTCATTTTTCGTAATTTTCGATATCGAAAAAGTGGGCGTGGTTATAGTCGGATTTCGGCCATTTTTTATAACAAGATAAAGTGGGTTCAGATAAGTACGTGGACTAAGTTTAGTAAAGATATATCGGTTTTTTGCTAAAGTTATCGTGTTAACGGAATAGCGGAAGAACAGACGATAGACTGTGTATAAAAGCTGGGCGTGGCTTCAACCGATTTCGCCCATTTTCACAGAAAACAGTTACCGTCATAGAATCTATTCCTCTACCAAATTTCAGAAGGAGGGGTAAATTTTTGTTCGACTTATGGCATTAAAAGTATTCTAGACAAACTAAATGAAAATGGGCGGAGCCATTAATTTTTGTATTTTGTTGCACCATATCATTACTGGAGTTGAATGTTGACATAATTTACTTATATACTGTAAAGATATAAAATTTTTTGTTAAAATTTTACTTTAAAAAAATTTTTTTTAAAAAATGATTTTGGTAATTTTTATTTATCACTTTTATAGTAGTAGTAGTGACGTTCCTGCCAAATTTCATCATGATATCTTCAACGAGTGCCAAATTACAGCTTGCAAAACTTTTAAATTACCTTCTTTTAAAAGTGGGCGGTGCCACGCCCATTGTCCAAAATCTTACTATTTTTTTATTCTGCGTCATAAGGTCAATCCACCTACCAAGTTTCATCGCTGTATCCGTCTTTGGAAATGGATTATCGCATTTTTTAGGTTTTTCGAAATTTTCGATATCGAAAAAGTGGGCGTGATTATAGTCCGCTATCGTTCATTTTAAATAGCGATCTGAGATGGGTGCACATACCAAATTTCATCAAGATACCTCAAAATTTACTCAAGTTATCGTGTTAACGGGCAGACGGACGGACGGACGGACATGGCTCAATCAAATTTGTTTCGATACTGATGATTTTGTTATATGGAAGCCTATATCTATCTCGATTAATTTATACCTGTACAACCAACCGTTATCCAATCAAAGTTAATATACTCTGTGAGCTCTGCTCAACTGAGTATAAAAACCGAATCGGGCCAAGATGGCTGCCCTGAGGAACACCAGAGGTGACACTAATGATACTCGAAAACATATTTTTAAAGATTACTCTTTGTGCTCTGCCACAGAGATAGGAGGAAATCCAACGAGTGACACTAGGTTGAAACCCAAGCATGTGGAGTTTATATACAAGTAAAGAGTGGCATATTTTATCGAATGCATTACCGAATGATTTGGGGATCCTTTCCTCATCATTTCTGGATGGATTTCGGGATCCGCCCGGGATCCCGTCAGAGTCTTTTCGGGACTATTAAGGGATCATTTTGGGACCATTTCGGGATAATTTCTGAATGATGTTCGGGATTCGTCCGGGATCTCGTCGGAGTTATTTCGGGACTTTTCCGGGATCATCGAAAAAGCAAGAAATAAAAACCCTCTCGTTATTTTAAAAGGAATACCCTTAGAAATTGAGCAGGGCGAACTGGTCGAAATTATAAAAATGCAAAACTCCGATGTAAGAACCGAGTCCAAAGAGGATGGGAGTATAAAATTACGCTTTGGGAAGAAAAACAGAAAAAATCCTCAACAATTTTATAATGCTGTCCTTGAAGTCACCTCCAAGATACGCAATGTTATGTTGACCTTAGGTCGAATAAATATCGACTGCATGAAAGTTAATGTCGCAGACTTTAGTCCCTTCGTCCAATGCTTTAGGTGCCTCAAGTTTGGCTACACCAGAAACAGATGTACCTCTCAATATGCACATTGCTCCCACTGTGCAGATGCCCAGCATGAGTATGCTAGTTGCCCATATAAGAATACAAGCGATAAGTTAAAATGCTTTAACTGTTCATTAAAAAATGAGAAAACAAATAGTAACTGTGACGAAAAACACTCAGCAACAAGTGACAAGAACTGTCCACAAATCAAGTTTATGCAGCAAAAAATTCATTATCGAACAAATTATGGGTGTTAAACCGTTAACCTTAATTCAGGCCAATGTTAATCACTGTAAAACTGCACATAACGAACTCTTGAAATATTTCTTCGAAAAAACCATCAACATAGCTTTAATATCTGAGCCGTACACGGGAAGAACCTACAACGTAGAATCAATTATATCAGCCTCTGTATACCAATTCGAAAGCGTATACGGTATAGTTAAGTCCTGCATTCTGGTAAAAAACTCGGTGGGCGCTGTACTTGGCATTTCACAATATTCCACTACCAACCTCACAGTAATTAAAATGTGCATCGGACAGCGGTCTTTATACATAGCTAATGCTTATGTAAAGCCAGGAGAAGATAAATATAATACTTTTCATGAAATTCACGAGTTTCTCTCAAAAACTTCTTGTTTACTGCAAATAATGGCAGGTGATCTCAACGGATGGCACCCTCTCTGGGGTTCTAAAACAGAAAACACTAATGGCAAAACTATTGCAAATATAATTGCAGCAAAATCAATGGTAGTATGCAATAACGGTGTAGTCCCTACGTTTAGTGCAATGCGTCATGGCACTAGGGCTAGTTCGATTATCGATATTATGCTAGCATCAGAAAATCTTTTTAGCCGCGTCGAAGACTGGTGTGCAGATATAGGAACAAAGGAGTCCTAAATATAAACTTTACCGATATTACTTCTGATGGCTTGGAAACAGCCGTGAAAAGTATTAACGATGCTATTACCAAAGCTTGCCAAGCGTCTATGAAGAAGCGCAAGGGTACAAAACCTTATAACCCATGGTGGAATAGATCTTTGCCGCTATTGGAAGAAACCTGCATCAAGTTGCATCATAAACTAAACAGATTATCAAAAGCGAGGAAGCCCATGAAGAAGTCGCAAAAGAACATGTGAGCTAACCTCAAAATTGTTTAGCTTGCGTTTCTTACCCACAAGGTTGTTACTGTTCTAGGCCTGCCCAAATATCCACCTTGGAGGGCGTCGCCTCCAAACGGTTGCCTCTTTCAACTGATGGTGCTGGGAAAACGTTAGCACCTGAATGGTCGCCTTCGCCACGTTTTTTTTATATTTTTGAACCGCAATTGAAATCAAAAAACACTTTTATTGTCTTCGGACACGTCCGTCCACTTTGGTTGCAAGTTTATTGAATTGACCCCTTTTTTTGTCAGTGACGTGAGCCGCAGCTGCATTTGACATTCGCGTTGCCAACTGACCGCACCTGTCAAATGCAACTAAAGCTGCATGCACATAGCTTATATTATTTTAAACGGATGTGAAGGTTAGTTTATCCTTACATCATCCTTCCTTAAAAAAAGGAGTGAATTTGGCAAATGGATCGATCACATTCCATTTGCCACATTCATCTTTTTATGTTATCAATTGTTTCGAACGAACGAATATTAGGGTGCACCTTCCTTTTTTATAATTCGTTAGTTCGGACCAATTTTATGGCTAAGTAAACTTACTTTTAGTATCTAACATTACATTGTTGCTTGTGGTTTTGTTTTATGTCTGTTTTCTTTATATATAATACAGTTTGTTTATGAATTTTCATTTTCTTAAGTTTATATTGAAAAAATAAAGTACATGTTAAAAAAATGGTTTACAAGGAGTTGGCGTTAAAACAAGTTTTTCTTTTGTTTTAGGTTTAACCTTGTTTAAGAGACAATCTTTGCAATTTTTGATATATTTCGATATATCACGAGTCATGTTCTTCCAATAAAATTGTGTTCGGAGTTTTGCGTAAAGTCATTTCATTTCGCAATGTCCACCAGAAATTGGATCATTATGGTAAATTTTCATTAGCTTTAATTTTGTATCTTCATCTGTTACTGTCTCCACTGGATCTGTTATTATAACTTCTAATGTTTTTAAAATTATATTTCCAATATTTTTGAAATTTGTAATAGTGTAATGTTCGAACAAAATATCGTTTTTAGGCCATTCAATCTGCTTAATTTTGCGTTTGCCGGCTTCTGATTCAAGCCTCGAAAGTAATTTCTCTAAAGTCATTATTTCGTTAACAAGCTCAAAACTAAGTAACTCGAGTTTCTTATGTTTAATATGCGCAAAAATTCTTAAATTTGTTGTTTTATTATTTTTATCGTACGTATTTGCAGATCTTATTCGTGGAACTTTCTTCGAAAAATTAAATGAAAATTTGTCGTAGACATGTAAAGTAAGTTGTTTTTCGTCGTTTTTGTCTGTTTTCCTATGTAAATTTTTGTCGTTTGCCTTTTTTGTCATTGCCCTTGTCTGCACTGCCAAAACTTGTTTATTAGCTTCTTTAATCTCATCGATAGTGATGCGCGATAGTGCATCAGCACAAACGTTTGATTTACCCTTTATGTAAACTATAGTAAAGTTATATTCTGCTAGTTCTAATCTTATTCTTGAAAGTTTTGAAGATGGGTCTTTCATGTTGAATAAGTATACTAGAGGTCTATGGTCTGACTTTACAATAAAATGGGTGCCATAAACGTAAGGTCGAAATTGCTTGATTGCAAAGTAAATAGCTAAAAGCTCTAATTCTATAATGGGTTTTTTCTGCTCTGCTTTATTAAATGCTTTAGAAGCGAAACAAATTGTTAAATCACTACCTTGCTGTTCTTGACTTAAAATAGCGCCACATCCAGTTGTGGAAGCATCAACTGTAATAATGAATTGTTTAGTAAAATCTGGATATAGAAGTAATTTTGGTGAAAGTAACGCTGCTTTCAAAGATAAAAATGCTCTTTCGCACTCTACATCCCATACAAATTCAACTCTTTTTCTGCTTAATCGATTTAGAGGCGCTGCCAGAGACGCAAAATCAGGTATAAACCGTCTGTAATAGTTTGCAATCGCGACGAATCGTCGTACAGCGTCTTTGTTAGTCGGTTTCGTATACTTTTTAATTGCGTTTATTTTAGAGTCGTCTGGAAACAAACCTTTGGCTGAACATTTGTGACCTAAAAATGTAACTTCTGGTCGTAAAAAGTTGCATTTATATGGGTTATGTTTGAGATTAAAAGACCCACAAGTATCGAAAACTTTTGAAAGATTTTTAATGTGGTGTGCTTCACTACAACCTATGACGAGAATATCGTCGACGTACAAAAATGCGACGTTGGGTGGTATACCCGAAAAAGCTATTGTCATCATTCGTGAGAATGAATTAGGTGCTATATTTAAGCCGAATGGAAGCACTTTCCATCTAAATGCGCCGCGGTCAGTGCTGAAAGACGTAATGTCACGAGAGTCAGGATGCAAGGGGATTTGATGAAATCATGAAAAAAGATCTAATGTGGAAAAACACTTTGCTCTACCGAGATTGTCTAAAATATCGTCAACTCTAGCTAGTGGGAATTTATCAGCAATGAGTTTTTTGTTTACTGCGCGAAAATCTACGCACATACGATATGCTTTTTGACCATTAGTATCTTTCTTTGGGACTACAATCAAAGGACTATTGTAATTGGAATAACTGGGTTCAATCAAATCGTTGTTTAACAATTTATTTACTTGGCGATTTATTTCTTCGCGTTGAGAATATGGCAAAGAGAGTATGGCAATCTATAGTTTTTAACATATACCGGCTCGTTGTCTGTCAGTCTTAATTTTTTCTCGTAAAAGTTGTTTAAAGTCATTTTGTCCGTATCAAGAGCGAAAATGTCGGCATAATCTATGCAAAGGTCAATTAATTTACTATGAGCATGTTGAGGTATTTGATTCTTTAGAATCGAAGTTAGTTTTTTCGTACATTTGTCTTCTGTTTCTGTCTTATTAATTGTATAAACATTATAATTTGAAAGTTTTTCTGTCCGAATACTATTTCTTTTTACATACTTTGCATCATCCGTGGTGTTAATGACTTTAATTATTGGGTTGCCGGAATTAACAATGCACCTAGCTGTGAAAACACCTTTTTCAATTTTCTGCGAGTCCACGAAAAGTGGCTCGGGTGAATCTCCTAAATCAAAAAGTCTGAATATTTCACATCTAGGAGGAATGATACAACAGTCGATTTCTGTTCCGTGCAGGATTGGTATCGCAACCTTTTCATTGCCTACCCAAAAAGAAATTCTGTTTCTTTCATAATTAATAATGCATTTGTTAATTTTCAGAAAATCTTTACCCAATATGCCATCGGATGGAATATTAAAGTCTTCATTTACAACATGTAAAGTATGGTTAAGAGAAAATTTTGAAAAATTTAAATTTGCTGTAATTTTGCCTAAAGTAGAAACTGAATTAGAAGTGACACCGGTAATGTTAATAATGTCGTTTGTATTTAAGGAAATATTTCTGTCTAAACATGATATCTTTATTAAAGAAATGTCCGCTTGAGTGTCTACTAGGAAAGAACAAAATTTTTGTGACTCGTTAAGTTGTAATTCAATGAAATCAGAGTAATTTAAATTTAAACAATAGATGCCTATTGGTGAGGGAAGTTCGCTTACTGGCTTAGTTCGTCCTCCCCCAGTGTTCGCTCCTGAGGGGCGCTGGCGTTTAAAGCGGGAACGTTTGCGTTTCTACCTCTACCATTGGCTGATCTCGAATTGTTACCTCTTTTGATACTATTATTTGGATTTGATTTGGAATTTTTATTTGGACGCGTATTGTTATTGTTGTTATTCCGGTATCTATTTCCGTTATAATTCCTATACCTTTGATTATTATTGCTGTTAGAGTTGCTGTTGTATGCAAATGAATTATTGTTTCTATAACCAGTATAGCCGCGGTTTGGGTAAAAACCACGATAACTACCACGTCAATTTCTGAATGTGTTGTTACCACGTGATCGAAAAGCTAAAAGCTGACGCCCAGTTACTTCGTTGTTTTGTTCTACAATTAATTTTGCTACTACGTCTTTCGGATCAGTAAATGCTGTTGAGGCTAAAATGGTTTTTACTAAATTGGAATTTGCATTTAAACGACACACGTTAACAGTTTGTTCGACTGCCATTTCATGAGCTTTAGCTTGAGTGATCCCTTCAATAATAAGAGACCGCTCAAGTGAGTCAGCTAGATCTTCAACTTTTTTAGCAAAATCTGTATAATTTTTACCGTTAACATGCAACGCTGCAATTCTCCCTGCTACAACTTTCGAGTTATCTGGTTTGATTTGACGTAGAGCTGTTTTAATTTCATTGACTGAAGTTACTTGTGTTGATATTGCTTCACGGGCTTTACCCTCTAATTTTGATTTTAAGAACGCTATAAAAGTATCATTTAAATCTGAAGTAGCGAATTGTTCAAGTAATGCGATTTTGTCTATAAAAGAATCAAGTGCTAGGGGATTACCACTGTAGTTTTCTCTAATAGAATTAGCACATGTGTTAATAAAAATTCTCTTTTCCTCAGATGTTGGCGTGATTTGATCGTTAAGATCTGGAGCTGAATTAGCAGAAGATGGGGCCACGTTTGTACTAATTGGATCGTTAAGATCTGGGTTTACGTTAAAAGAAGGGTTAACTAAGCTTGTACTATTTGGGTCGTTAAGATCTGATTTTAAAGTAGAAGAAGTTAATGATAATATTTCACTATTTGAATCGTTAAGATTTGAAACTAAATTAGAGGTTAAATTTTTACTGGAAGAATCTTCGAAGCCTGGAAAATCTGCTGACGACGATAATTTATTTTCCTGTTTGGTGACTTTATCGGTCGAAGATGAAGTTAAACTTTCGTAGCTTGAGGCTGATTTATCGGAATCGGCTTCTGAATCTGAAGTTCTTTGCACTTGCTTACCACTTCTAACATTGTACATATGAAACTAATGAAGCACTTGTTTGAATGTTGAATTTATATTTGAAGCTGAAGTGTTTTTGGAAAAGGAAAAAAATTTGTAAAAAGGGAACTGATTTACAGGTGAATAGTCACTAAAGAAATATTTAACAATTTATTAGAAGAATTAATTGAAACTACAGTAAACTTGTATGAAAAATTTATAAAATTAATTGATTTAATTGACGCACCGATTTATTAAAAAAAAATCTCAATTTGGTTTTTCACGGAACCACCGCATGTATTAAAAATTGAATTGGTTTTTCACGGAACCACCGCATGTAATAAAAAAATCTTAATTGGTTTTTAACAAACCACCGTTTATAAAAAATTTCAATTCGCTTTTCACAAACCACCGTTATATCAAAAAATTCAAAATTTATGTGAAATGCGAAATTAATTTTTCCTTTAATTTTGAAATTTTAAATTTTTGATTTAAATGCGAAAGCACCGAATTTTATAAAAGTTTTATAAATGTTTTAATATACATACATAAAGCGTAAGAAAAACACCCGTAGGCAACATCTTAAATACATATATGTATACTTATTTTCTTCTTCTGGTCACTGCTGCTGCTGCGCTGGCAGACCTGAATCGCTGCTTTGTGGGAACCCAACAGGTATCTCCTTGCTGCTTGTATGTGTATTTGCGTGTTAATGGTGTTGGTGGTGGAAAATTTTGAGTGCCGTTAAATGCGCCGTTATGTGTGGCGTGGTGCGAGTGCCGTTATGTAAAATTTATAGAATTTGTAAAATTTTGAGTTAAATTTTCATTATTAAATTGTATTTTAATTTTGTTGAATTTTGCTTTTATTAAATGTTGATTAATAAAATTATTCTTGTGGATTATTAAATTCAATGTAGAAAATTTGTACTGTCGTTTTTAAATTTAATTTGTAAAATTGAATCGTAGAATTGTTTAAGGTTGTATTAGAACAACAGATTATAGGTTTGTTAAATTTTATTTTAAGAAATTATAGCGTAGTTTAGTAGAATTTTATTTAGAAAATTGTATATTTAGGTTTTGTTGAATTTTAGTTAGAAAATTGCATGATAGTTTATTAAAAATTTATTTAGAAAATTATGTGTTGAAATTTAGTTGAATTTTATTTAGAAAATTATATCGTAGATTAGTAAAATTTTAGTTAGGAAATTATGTATTGTATTTTTATTGAATTTATTTAGAAAAATACGCCGTAGGTTAAAATTTTAATTAGCAATTTATGTATTAGAATCTGAACAAATGCGTGGTGGCAACGGCGCGCACCCACGTATTTGTTAAAGATTAGTTAAGGCGAAAAAAGGGGAAGAAAATAAAAACACCAAAAGGGTTTCGTATTAATAAACAAGTAAGAACGGGACTGTCTTCGGCTGTGCCGAAGACTTCATACCTTTCATGAATGGGGCTGAACAATAATCTTATCCCGTTCGTAATCTCCGAATAATCGGATGTATAAGATAAGAAATATATAGTGAACAGATCTGCATACCTTAACGATTTTTAAGATAAATATAAAATTAAAAACAGGTAGGTACTTTGTGTGAGGATGCAAAGTTTCTGGTTTTTTGTGGTCTGCGTGTAAAAACTATGACTGCGAATCACGTATTTCAACAATATATTGCGTAAACGTAACTATTTGATGAAATTTGATGAATTTTGAAGCTTCTAGCCGTAAAAAGGGGGCAAAAATTGAGTTTATATGGGGTATATAATATATGTATATACCACCGATCTCTATGATTTTTTCAGACAACAATATATGCTATACACGTAAGCATTTGGTGAAATTTGAAGCTTCTAGCTGTTAAAATGGGGAAGAAATTGCGCAAAGTTTCTTATCTGAACAATCGGTTGTATGGGATATATACTATATATACCACCGGTATCTATGATTTTCTCAGACAACAATATATGCTATACACGTAAGCATTTAGTGAAATTTGAACATATCTAAACAATTTTTAAGATAAATATAAAATAAAAAATAGGTAGGTAATCTGTGTGAGGATGCAAAGCTTCACGTTTTTTGTGGTCTGCATGTAAAAACTATGACTACGAATCACGTATTTCAAAAATATATGACGTAAACGTAACTATTTGATGAAATTTGATGAATTTTGAAGCTTCTAGCCGTAAAAAAGGGGCAAAAATGACAGTTTATATGAAGTATATAATATATATACCACCGATCTCTATGATTTTTTCAGACAACAATATATGCTATATACGTAAGCATATGGTGAAATTTGAAGCGTCTAGCTGTTAAAAAGGGGCAGAAATTGCGCAAAGTTTCTTAACTGAACAATCGGTTGTATGAGATATATACTATATATACCATCGATCTCAATGATTTTTTCAGACAACAATATATGCTATACACGTAAGCATTTGGTGAAAGTTGAAGCTTCTAGCTGTTAAAATGGGGAAGAAATTGCGCAAAGTTTCTTATCTGAACAATCGGTTGTATGGGATATATACTATATATACCACCGGTATCTATGATTTTCTCAGACAACAATATATGCTATACACGTAAGTATTTAGTGAAATTTGAACATATCTAAACGATTTTTAAGATAAATATAAAATAAAAAATAGGTAGGTAATCTGTGTGAGGATGCAAAGCTTCACGTTTTTTGTGGTCTGCATGTAAAAAGTATGACTACGAATCACGTATTTCAAAAATATATGACGTAAACGTAACTATTTGATGAAATTTGATGAATTTTGAAGCTTCTAGCCGTAAAAAAGGGGCAAAAATGAGAGTTTATATGAAGTATATAATATATATACCACCGATCTCTATGATTTTTTCAGACAACAATATATGCTATATACGTAAGCATTTTGTGAAATTTGAAGCTTCTAGCTGTTAAAACGGGGCAGAAATTGCGCAAAGTTTCTTATCTGAACAATCGGTTGTATGAGATATATACTATATATCCCACCGATCTCTATGATTTTTTCAGACAACAATATATGCTATATACTTAAGCATTTGCTGAAATTTGAAGCTTCTAGCTGTTAAAATGGGGTAGAAATTACGAAAAGTTTCTTATCTGAACAATCGGTTGTGTGAGATATATACTATATATACAACCGATCTCTATGATTTTTTCAGACAACATAATATGCTATATGCGTAGGCAATCGGTGAAATTTTAAGCTTATAGCTGTTAAAATGGGGTAGAAATTGCGAAAAGTTTCTTATCTGAACAATCGGTTGTATGAGATATATACTATATATACAACCGATCTCTATGATTTTTTCAGACAACAATATATGCTATATACGTAAGCATTTTGTGAAATTTGAAGCTTCTAGCTGTTAAAACGGGGCAGAAATTGCGCAAAGTTTCTTATCTGAACAATCGGTTGTATGAGATATATACTATATATACAACCGATCTCTATGATTTTTTCAGACAACAATATATGCTATATACGTAAGCAATCGGTGAAATTTGAAGCTTATAGCTGTTAAAATAGGGTAGAAATTACGAAAAGTTCCTTATCTGAACAATCGGTTGTGGGGGATATATACTATATATACGACCGATCTCATCAATTTTTTCAGGCAACAATATGTGCAATATACGAAAGTATATGGTGAAGGTTGAAGCTTCAATCTGTTAAATTGGGTAAGATATTACAAAAAACCCCTTTTTCTGAAAAATCGGTTGTATGGAGGATATATGCTATAGTGGTCCGATCCGGTCGGTTCCGACAAATGTCTAATCGGACACCCAAATACACCCGCTCACCAAATTTTATCAAGATATCTCAAAAATTGAGGGACTAGTTTGCATACAAACAGACAGACGGACAGACGGACATGGCTAAATCAACTCAGCTCTTCAACCTGATTATTTCGGTATACTTAATGGTGGGTCTATCTATTTTCCTTTAAGGACTTACAATTTTCGGTTTCGTGACGAAATTAATATACCATTTCATTTTCATGAAAGGTATAAAAATAGGTAGGTAATCTGTGTGAGGATGCAAAGCTTCACGTTTTTTGTGGTCTGCATGTAAAAAGTATGACTACGAATCACGTATTTCAAAAATATATGACGTAAACGTAACTCTTTGATGAAATTTGATGAATTTTGAAGCTTCTAGCCGTAAAAAAGGGGCAAAAATGAGAGTTTATATGAAGTATATAATATATATACCACCGATCTCTATGATTTTTTCAGACAACAATATATGCTATATACGTAAGCATTTTGTGAAATTTGAAGCTTCTAGCTGTTAAAACGGGGCAGAAATTGCGCAAAGTTTCTTATCTGAACAATCGGTTGTATGAGATATATACTATATATACAACCGATCTCTATGATTTTTTCAGACAACAATATATGCTATATACTTAAGCATTTGCTGAAATTTGAAGCTTCTAGCTGTTAAAATGGGGTAGAAATTGCGAAAAGTTTCTTATCTGAACAATCGGTTGTGTGAGATATATACTATATATACAACCGATCTCTATGATTTTTTCAGACAACAATATATGCTATATACGTAAGCAATCGTTGAAATTTTAAGCTTATAGCTGTTAAAATGGGGTAGAAATTGCGAAAAGTTTCTTATCTGAACAATCGGTTGTATGAGATATATACTATATATACAACCGATCTCTATGATTTTTTCAGACAACAATATATGCTATATACGTAAGCAATCGGTGAAATTTGAAGCTTATAGCTGTTAAAATGGGGTAGAAATTACGAAAAGTTTCTTATCTGAACAATCGGTTGTGGGGGATATATACTATATATACGACCGATCTCATCAATTTTTTAAGGCAACAATAATGTGCAATATACGAAAGTATATGGTGAAGTTTGAAGCTTCAATCTGTTAAATTGGGTAAGATATTACAAAAAACCCCTTTTTCTGAAAAATCGGTTGTATGGAGGATATATGCTATAGTGGTCCGATCCGGTCGGTTCCGACAAATGTCTAATCGGACACCCAAATACACCCGCTCACCAAATTTTATCAAGATATCTCAAAAATTTAGGGACTAGTTTGCATACAAACAGACAGACGGACAGACGGACAGACGGACATGGCTAAATCAACTCAGCTCTTCAACCTGATTATTTCGGTTTACTTAATGGTGGGTCTATCTATTTTCCTTTAAGGACTTACAATTTTCGGTTTCGTGACGAAATTAATATATCATTTCATTTTCATGAAAGGTATAAAAATAGGTAGGTAATCTGTGTGAGGATGCAAAGCTTCACGTTTTTTGTGGTCTGCATGTAAAAAGTATGACTACGAATCACGTAATTCAAAAATATATGACGTAAACGTAACTATTTGATGAAATTTGATGAATTTTGAAGCTTCTAGCCGTAAAAAAGGGGCAAAAATGAGAGTTTATATGAAGTATATAATATATATACCACCGATCTCTATGATTTTTTCAGACAACAATATATGCTATATACGTAAGCATTTTGTGAAATTTGAAGCTTCTAGCTGTTAAAACGGGGCAGAAATTGCGCAAAGTTTCTTATCTGAACAATCGGTTGTATGAGATATATACTATATATACAACCAATCTCTATGATTTTTTCAG